>NC_051852.1:79350615-79653645 GCF_905115235.1 Hermetia illucens | reverse complement strand
ACTAAATCTGAACCACTGTCGAGCGGCCCAAGACCTGCTCTCCCAGAGCGTGTTTAAAAATAATGTCGACGTAGCTATTGTATCCGAACAATATGAAAATCTTCATAGCGGAGTATGGGTAGCTGACAAAAACAGCAAAGCCGCGATATGGAGCTGCAGAAGTCGTGCTATAGAAGATGTAAAAAAACATCCAGAGAACGGATTTACACGTGCCAAAATAGGAGGTATATACGTCTATAGTTGTTACGCAGCCCCGAGCCTCACGCTGGAGGAATTCACTTTGTTGCTTGAGAAACTATCTTTTGATGCCAGGCGCTATAATCCCAAAATAATTGCCGGTGATTTCAACTCATGGGCAGAAGAATGGGGAAGCAGAAAAACAAATGCAAGGGGACAAATACTGCTAGAGGCATTCTCGCGTCTAAATGTCGTACTTGCGAACTCTGGGGCAGCCAACACATACCAGAGGGGAGAATTACAATCGGTAGTAGACCTCACTTTCGTCAGTGACACCCTTATCAAAGACTTGCAGTGGCATGTTAGCGAAGAGTACACACACAGCGATCATCAGGCTATTGTCTTCCAAACTTCGCGTAGGAATTATATGAAGCCACCAAAAAGAATAACGATGAGCTGGGTAACTAACAAATTCGATGAAGAAATATTCAAGGAGGTACTTCTAGATGACACATTAGTATCGGGAAGCGCACAAGAAAAAGCTTTACAGGCCGCGGAAAAATTGCAGCGGGCATGCGATGCGTCTATGCCACGGCGTAGCGCTTTCCGAAGACGAAATCCCAATTTCTGGTGGAATTCAGAAATTGACGATTGTCGGAAAAACTGCCTCAGAGCTAGGAGATGCTCCCAGCGCAGAAGAAATCAACCTGAATTCGTTGAGCTGCACATGCAATACAAGAACTCGAGGAAAAAATTGCAAGTAGCTATCACGAAGAGCAAATCCGAACATTTCAAGCGGATGTGTACCGAAGCTGATTCTGATCCATGGGGTGGCACCTACAGATCTGTAATGTCATCACTGAAAGGCAAGCGCTCCCCACCGATTACCTGTCCAAAATTACTACAAAACATAGTGGACACTCTCTTCCCAGAGGATGTGAACTACACAAATCTGCTTAAAGTGCATGTAAACCCCGACGAAATTCCTGAAGTGGTAGAAGAGGAAATTTTTGATGCAGCAAGGAAATTCGTTGAAAATAAGACCCCAGGGCCAGATGGAATCCCGAATATCGCCCTGAAAGTGGCAGCCAGGTCAGCACCAGGTATGTTTGCAAAGTTTTTACGGCATGCCTTAGAGAAGGAGAATTCCCCGAGCAATGGAAGCTGCAAAAGTTGATACTTATTCCGAAGCCAGGTAAACCATTGGGAGACCCCTCCTCATATCGACCGATATGTTTGGTCAATACCATTGGTAAACTATTTGAACGAGTATTATACAACAGGCTGCTCGCTGTTGCGGAAAAGGAAGGAGGCCTATCCGACAACCAATTCGGGTTTCGTAAGGGGAGATCAACCATTGATCCAATCAGCATGGTGACTGGCCTGGCTCGCGCTGCAATACAAAATGACAAATGCTGCGCAGTGGTGACACTCGATGTAAAAAATGCATTCAACACTGCAAAGTAGACGAAAATTGTAGAGGCTCTAACCAAACTATAGGTCCAAAGTACAACGATGCGTACACGTTGTTGCATTTCTTCTTGGAAGAAGATTACATTGCGACTCGGACGATGGAGAGAAATTATTCCCAATGACGTGCGGTCTGTCTTAGGTCCCTTACTGTGGTTAATTATGTACAACGGAGTGCTGACGCTACGCCTTCCTAACGGCGTGACAACTATTGGCTTTGCGGACGATATCGGGGTAACAATAGTGGCAAAATACTTAGACGATATCGAAATCTTTGCAAATGAAGCGATATGGGAGATCAATTCCTGGTTGAAAAAGTCCGGTCTATCACTTGCTGAACATAAAACGGAACTAGTGCTAATCAGCAAAAGAAGGAAAGACACGACCGTGAAAATTAAAGTTGGTGAAAAAACAATTTACTCCCAAGAGTCGCTTAAATATTTGGGAGTAATGATTGACAAAAGACTCAACTTTAAAAAACACATTGAGTGCGCTGCAACTAAAGCATCTTGCATCGCTGTAACGATCTCGAGGATACTACCGAACATTGGTGGACCAAGACAAAGTCGACGTCGTCTTATTTCAAGGATAGTTAGTTCTGTGCTACTCTACGCAGCTCCAGTTTGGGCAACCGTTCTGGAAAACAAATCAAACTGCGGAAAACTAGGAATGGCGTATCGACTAAGTGCACTCCGGGTATGCAGTGCTTATCGAACGACATCAGGAGAAGCAGCATACTGGCAGGGACAATCCCCATAGACATCTTGGCGGATGAAGGTCGGCGTCTCTACGACAATATGTATGCAATCGGTCAGTCTATTGTACTTCGACGGCAACTAGCACGTATCATTCCAAACATTCGAAGATGGATGGAAAGGAATCACGGGGAACTAAGCTACGAGCTAACACAGTTTTCAAGTGGACATGGAGGTTATCGGGCTTATCTTTATCGATTTGGACACGACGGGTCACTATGGTGCCCAAGATGTGGTAACGTGGTTGAGAATGCGGAGCATGTTGTGTTTGAGTGCCCAAGGTTTACAGCACACCGAACTAGGCTGGAGGCGATCGCAGACAGGCGCTTAACACCTGGAAATATAGTGGGGTTTATGTTGGAATCAACGGAGGCTTGGAATCAAGTGGTAATTGAGCTGAAAATGATTCATGAACAGCTAAGACATGAAGAACTGCGAAGAAAGCAAGAAAGGGAGCGAACAATAATGTGTCGCAGCTAAGAACTGATCCAGCCCCACGATGCAATGCTTATAGCAGTCCTGTGGGGAGAGTGGAAGAAGAAGGAGGTGGTTTTAGTGAGTAGAAGTCTCACATAACTGTATGGTAGGAGGCAGCAGTAGGTTTTGAACCTTTCCACCTTCCAACGATGAAAAAAAAAAAAAGACAGACAGACATTGACCATTGTTTTTCAAGCTAAACTTTAAAAATAAGTCAGGAAACCGGAAGCTGGGCGCTTCAGGTATGAAAGGTTTTGTTTACTTCTTTTCTGAGTATATTTGAGTGTAGAACTATCCCATTTGTACGTAGCCCGTTATGTATATGCATTTAGCATTACTGACTACCAACTTTAGTGTAATATTGATATTTAGTTGTAGTAAATTTACACGGTAAAGTCAACTTTGTGCTGCTGTAACTTTGCTACTAATAGTATGATTTTGATCAAACTCAAAGGCCTCAAAATACTCTCCATATCGATATCTGTTCAAATTAAGTTAATAACAATATATTACCATATTTTTTGGAAAATTGAGTAAAACCCCCCTTAAATTTATCCTAGAGTTATAAAAGTTGGTAGTAGTATAAAATATAATATAAACCATATTATCCCCAAGTTTGATCAAAATCATTCTATTAGTAACAAAGTTACAGTAGCTCAAAGTTGCCTTTACCATGCAAATTTACAAACGGAAGTACTAAATCTGACATGCTAAATGCATATACATAACGGGCTACATACAAATGGGATAGTTCTACACTCAAATATACTCAGAAAAGAAGTAAACAAAACCTTTTATACCTGAAGCGCCCAGCTTCCGGTTTCCCGACTTGTTTGGTGTAGGTTTCTGTCTATGAGCTTGTAAATTTATGGTTGATGTACATATTAAGACACGTTTTATTATAACTTAAAAACTGCGAAACTATAAAACAGTTAATTGAGTAAGGAACGTAGAAAACATATTTCAGTTTGCCCATAAATTTAAATATTAACCCATTAAAATTGCTGGGACCACCGGTTATCACCATTCATCCACCATCAAATTTTCTGTAGTAAATGGGGTATTACCGGGCCAATTTGCAGTCATTGAATCAGCTAGTGCCAAATAATTTTTTATTCTGCTTAAGTAGGCATCTGCATTGAGTGAACTTGATGCCGAATTACTACAAACGTAATATGATTCCTCCCAGACTATGTAACATCCAAGGAACTTGTTTCTAGAAACCGTATTGCTTGGACGCAACTCCTCATTCACCCTCCGGCGAATGCAAGGCACTCCATCGAGCTGGCTGAGGTTTATTTTTGATTCACCGGTAAATATTACTTTCCTGCAATCCGTCAGCAAATAATGTTATTTTGCAAATTTTAAGCGAACCACACCCTTTTAGCCGTTAGCGCCGCCTTTTTTCGTGGTCGGCTTGTTTGAAGATTTATTTCTCATACACTTCTCCACCTGATATCTATTTGGTGACACTGCGGAAGTATACTGCTTATTTGGTTTGATGTAAGATCGATTTTTTAAGCAAATTTCCTTTAAAATGCTATCCTTCCGCGCCGTCCTTATCCGATTCGCTTTTCCACTTAAACATATCTATATCTGCGCAAAAACCTTAAGACAGTTACATGACTACATCCTACTTCCTTCCCGATCGCGGTCAGTGTCGTCCCTTAACTTAAAAATCCCAAATTCCTGCTCACTGGTTAACTTCTGCATTTTCACTGTTTAACACTCCAGTCACCACTGAAAATCATTTCACGCGCATTTTTTTCAAATCTTGTTCAATTTCAGGACTTCTAAACTCACCCAGCTTCACCGTAATGATCTTAAAAATATTGTGCAAAAAAACAAAGCTGCAATGTTCGCCTGTTTTTGAATCGATTTTGCTATAGGGCTTTATTGTAACATTTATCTGGCCGCCCCGCAAATAAATAAATGAAAAGACAAAAGATTTGAATTTGTTGATGAAAGTTCCTCAATTCCTCAAATACGATAACTTTAATTAGAGCCAGCTTTATATTTCTGTACAATTGTTACAGATTGCAATTGTTTCGAAAGACATTTTCACGGAGTCTGTTGTGACAATATATTTATTGAGCGGTCGAAACACGCCACTGAATAAGCCTCAGAAAGGTGTTATGTTGTGCACATTTTGGCTAAGTGACTTTTAAAACAACTTTTTTCGAACATCGTTCTGATATGGAAATATGGAATTACCATCATATTCGGCTTTTATCCTATACGATGAAAATATTATAGTGTATCCTTTGCGGAGTTCCAATTGAAGTCGATACATCAACCACTTCACATTTTCACCGGTGTGTATTGTGAAAACCAATCTCTGCCCAGTACTATATTAATGACCCAAAACATGTGCTATGGTAGAAAGTGGGACCTAGTATGCTCGAATCGTTCGTCAATCTCTTTCCAAACAGTCGACGTAACGTGACGACTGATTTTGATTCCACTTGAAGAACACTACAAACATGATTCTTAATAATACGTGGAAAAGATTGTTATGGAGCCACAGAAGGACCTTCGGAGTCAATCCAGACTACTCAACGATGGATCCGGCAAAAAAAAAGACAAATGAAATGCATTTTCTTACGGAACGTTCGTTCCCTGTACAGACCAAAATTTGCTTAGCAGCTAGCAGATACTCTGGCCAATATAAGGCTGATATTACTGTGTTACAAAAGATGCACTGCTAGGGATCGTTTTTTTTTTTGGAAAATAGCCTTGTATTACAGCGGCCATCTGGTAAACCATGTGCTCGAAGTAGGTTTACTAGTCAGTCAAAGAATGAAACCTGCTGAAAGCATAAGCGAACGCTATGCACTCTTCGCTTGCGAGGAGACTGCATTGTTTGGAGAAGGATACCATTCCTTGAAGCCTACCTTGGTATGCTATCAAAATCATATTTGAAGATTATAAGAGCCAAGTAGGGACACACCTTTCTTCAGGCCATACTTCTACTTCTATAGCCTTCTTCGCACAAAATTGCGAAAGAAAACGAACTGCAGATTATCCAATTAGCAGCGGCACATGAAATAATTACTGAAAGTACCTACTTTATGTGGGTCCTTTCAGACAGGATTACTTTCAACCAAATTTATCAAGTGCTAATCGAAAGCCTTGATCAATGTCAAAATATTCAGGGGGCTAATATCGACTTGGATCACTATCCCGTTGGAGCTTAGGGTTCGAATAACAATACCAACTCCAATTTGAAAGAACGCGGGCAAGCGCAAAAACAGCAAGAACTCTGTCGAGCGAAGAAGTGATTTCAAAATCAAAAACAGCAAGCCTGGGAAGACCAAAAGGTCAGTGAACTCGAGAAATACAAGGGGTAACTGCAAGTTTTCCTAACAACAGGAGGATGAGGCGATATACAACTCGATGCTCATTTTGATGAATTGTTAAACAACCGCAATATCGGCTAGTTGAAGATCGCGCCTAATGAAGACGATGGACAAATGTTGCTTCCACCAAGCATAGGGGAAAGATTCGTGCAATTCATCAGCATGAGTATCATTAGCCGAACTGGTTAAATATAAAGGCCGCAAACTATACCAAGTAATTATGAATGCCTGATGACTGGCAGCGAGGCATTATCTGTCCCATACGTAAACAAGTACGGAAACCGGAATGAAAGGTTTTGTTAATTCCTTATGGATGTATTTTTGAGGGCAGAACTTTACATATGTACGAAGCCCGTTATGTATATTTAACTTGTTAAACTACTCACTTTAATCCGATATTGATATTTAGTATTTGGGGCTGCAGTAACTTTACCCGGAAAAGATAACTTTGAGCAACTGTAGCTTACGGAAATACCGGGGTAATGAAAGTTGGTTATTCGCACAAATCGCAGGTATGCAGGTATATCGAAAAATTGCTAATTGATAAGCTTAACAACCATCTGAATATGTTAAACGCCATCTTTATTTTGGTTTGCCTTTAAGGTGTCTATCCATCATTAGGCCAATCATAACTAGTGAGTTCTCGTCGGCGCAAATTACGAAACCATACAATGTAAAGCGCGTAGCAGCAGAAAAACACCTTTTTTTGGAGATAGATGCTTAAGTTGCTCTGTATATCAATAATGAACTATGCTATCGCGCTGAAAAAACTATTATTTTATTGCTGAAGATATCAATAAATATATGGTGAAAAACTCGTATTTGTATCTTCATCCACTTCTTCACAAAATTTATTTTAGAAAACCGGCCTTCACACGGGATGAAGTTTAGCCTAGAAATCATAACATGATATAGGGCAAAGTTGTGTTTTGCACGTTAAAGCATCATAAAATGCCAGAATCATGTTCAACTGATACACTAAAGACCAGAGATACATTACTAGAGTACACTTGCTATCTCTCAACTACTGGAAAACCATTCCGGAGCTATCATCAATTCAATAACATACATGCAAAAGGGCAGTGTACATTTTTTTCACAGAATATGGTCAAATGAAAGGACTGAATTAGTATTTTTCGAAACTGATCTTATTTCTGATATTAGGTGAAACATAGGGGAGATAGGGCCCAAAATGTGAGTCTCAAGAAATGATACAGATCTCGTTCTCAGAGCCTACCTAATCTGAAAAAAATCACAGTGATGCAACTATATGAAATCTAAGCGGATATCTGCACAAATAAAGTTAATAATAATATATTACCACATTTTAGAAATTTACCGGAAAACCCCGCTTAAGTTCATCCCAGAAGTACAGTTGACGTCAGTATACCCGATAATATAGGACACAATTCTGAGAAGTTTGAAGGCAATCCGACTATTATTAACAAAGTGATAGAAGGTCAAAGGGTAGTATAGGTCCCAGGGCGAAACGTGGATTGGTACTCACGATGGAGCATAAAACCTGGAAAATGCCTGCTGAGCCAACACCAACAGCTCTACTACCAAACCCTATCTCCACCTCCACATGGTGACCCCTGGGAGCTCTTTCTTAACGAAAAGCTGCAGACGGAGAAGGATGAAGGCGAGTCTCCCGCGCCTAAAAACGGGACAAATTGTACCAACTGATCCTCCAGGTTGGGGGTTGGGTAGGGCTGATAACCCTACACGGAAAACAACTTGTTACGAAGCCACAACAGGAGCCTCGGACAGGACGGATTTTAAAACGACGGACCCGGCAACGAACACGGAATAACGATTTGCGCATTTTCTCATGGAACGTGCGCTCCCTGTACCGAGATGAAGCTGATGAGCAGCTAGCCGATACCCTGTCCCATTATAGGGCTGATATAACAGCGTTGCAAGAGATGCGATGGACAGGGACCGGTTTCCTGGAGAAGAGCCACTATACCATATATTATAGCGGTCATCCAGTAAACCATGTGCTCGGAGTAGGTTTCTTAGTCAGCCAAAAAATGAAACCTGCTGTTATCGGCTTTGAAAACATAAGCGAACGGCTATGCACTCTGCGCTTGCGAGGCAAGTTTAGAAATATAAGCCTCATTAACGTTCACGCCCCTACAGAGGAGACTGCAGAGTCGGAGAAGGATACCTTCTACGAGGCAGTAGAACGAACCCTCGAAGCCTGTCCCAGATATGATATCAAAATCATACTTGGGGATTTTAACAGCCAGGTAGGGAAGGAGCCCGTATTCAGGCGATACGTTGGCTCCCATAGCTTACACGAAAAAACAAATGATAACGGACTGCGGACTATTCAATTAGCAGGGTCACACGAAATGGTTGTTGGAAGTACCTGGTTTGCGCGGAAAGCGGTCCACAAACATACGTGGGCCTCTCCAGACGGGACCACTTTCAACCAAATTGACCACGTGTTGATCGAACGCCGCCACCTCTCAGCCTTGATGAATGTCAGAACATATAGGGGGGCCAATATAGACTCGGATCACTATCTCGTTGGCATGGTGCTCCGAGCTCGAATTACAACACCACTCAGAATCCCCTCTGGCAATCAGGTGAGAGTGAACACTGAAGCCATCCACAACACAACCCTCCGCAACACCTATAAGAGGGAAATGGATGCCGCAATAACCGCAATCAACAGAGGACCTGGAGATGAAGCATCAACAAATGATCTTCACAATCACCTGAAGAACGTTATCATGGATACGGCCACAAGCATACTTGGCCCCAGCCGCAAAAGGAGTCGGAACGGCTGGTTTGACGATGAATGTAAGCTAGCAACGGAACGGAAGAATGCCGCATACCGAGTAATGTTGCATTCTCAAAGAACGCGGGCACGCGCAGAGACTTATCACGAACTCCGTCGAGCGGATAAGCGACTTCACGGACGGAAAAAGGAAGCCTGGGAGAACCAACAAGTCTATGAACTAGAAAAGTACAGGGAGCAACCGCACCAGGCGCGGAAGTTTTACCAACAAGTCAACAGGATGAAGCCTTATACACCTCGATGCTCATCCTGCCGAAACAAATAGGGAAATTCGATTTCCGACAGAATGGGCATATTAGAGCGATGGGTTGAGTACTTTGATGAGCTACTGAACAACCAGAACATCGGCGAGTTGGAGGTCCCGCCAACTGAAGACGACGGACAAATACTGCCACCACCAAGTTTAGGAGAAACTGTCCGCGCAATTCATTAGCTAAAAAATCATAAGTTGCCAGGAGCCGATGGAATTACAGCCGAATTGGTTAAATATGGAGGCGACCAGTTACACCAAGTGGTTCATCAACTTGTGCTCAAGGTATGGGACAGCGAATCAATGCCTGATGATTGGCAACGAGGTATCATCTGTCTCATACATAAAAAGAGAAATATCACACAGTGCAGCAATTATAGAGGTATCATGTTGTACTCAGTACCATCTATAAGATATTCTCCGTTATCTTGCGAGGCCGGATAGCCCCATACGCCCAGAACATCATTGGCCCATACCAAAGAGGCTTCACTCCAGGCAAATCAGCAACAGATCAGATTTTCTCTCTGCGGCAAGCGATGGAAAAACTGTTGGAATATGGACAACAGTTGCACCATCTGTTCATCGACTTTAAAGCCGCCTATGATAGCATAGCCAGGGTAAAACTGTACACGGCCATGAGAGAATTCGGTATCCCGACGAAATTAATAAGACTGACTAGGCTGATCCTGACCAATGTGCGAGGCCAGATAAAAGCAACAGGATCACTCTCAAGACCATTCGACATCAACAACGGTCTACGACAAGGGGATGCCCTATCATGCGTCCTCTTTAACCTGGCCCTCAAGAAAGTGATCCGTGATGCTGTGGTAAATGCAAGGGGTACGATCCTCTTCAAGTCCACCCAACTACTGGCCTATGTTGACGATATTGACATCATGGGAAGAACCACCCGAGATATAAAAACTACCTTCATCCAAATCGAGCAGGCGGCGCGAGATCTTGGGCTGCACATCAATGAAGGCAAGACAAAATACATGGTGGCAACGTCAGCACCGAAGACGAATCAACCAACAACATCAAACCGTACTGGTCAAACACAAACACGAAGAAGAATAAGGATAGCAGAATACAACTTTGAGACCGTTGACAATTTCTCCTATCTAGGGTCGAAAATCACAACCGATAACAGCTACGATGACGAAATCCGCGCACGGTTGTTGTCAGCCAACAGAGCTTATTTCAGCTTACAAAGACTGTTCCGCTCGAAACGTCTCACCATAGGGTCAAAGCTCTTACTGTACAAGACTATGATCTTGCCAGTCCTCATGTATTCCTCGGAAACTTGGGTTCTTAGCAAGAAAAATTGCGAACTCTTGGCCGCGTTCCAGAGAAGAATCCTCCGAAGAACTTTTGGCCCCCTACATGAGGATGGACGATTCCGTAGCCTACACACACCGTCCGGTTGTGGATAAAATCCGGCTCAATAGGTTACGGTGGGTGGGTCACTTAATCCGTATGGATGAGGATGATCCCACCCGGAAAGTCTATAAGGGCAATATCTATGGTAGAAAAAGAAGACGAGGCAGACCCTGCCTAAGATGGAGCGATGGCGTGGGTCAGGACGCCAGACAGCTTTTAGGGATATCGAATTGGTGGACCTCGGCGCAAAACAGTTCCTTATTAAGGCAGGCCTAGAGCGGATACCGGTTGTTGCGCCGTTGATGATGGCGATGATGATGATAGAAGATTTCAAGTAAATCATCATTAAAAATGAACTTATATGAACGGTGGGGTCCATGGGGACGTTTTAGTTTCATTCTTTGGGTTTGTGTAGTTATTCACATATCGATGTCAATTAATCGAGGTAGACATGTGTATGTCTATGCAATAGGTAGTAACCAATAAAATAGACATATGTGTACCTGATTACCAGCGGTTATTAATTTACGTGGGTAACATATGTATATATGTGTACTTTTGTGCACAGAGTAAAGTAGAAATGCGTGACGATGCGTCAGATCAAAATACCTATATCGTATGCATCGTCATGCAGTAATAGACAGCGTTTGTTTATTTAGAATGAATACAGTATTTATGTCGTTAATATGTATGTACTTATGGGTATCTTGGAGTTTGGCAAAATGTGACGGAATATTTTGTATTCTTAGCTATGTACGAATGGAAAATTGTGCATAGAGAGGTTTTCACATAACATGAACACAAAATTTTTATACCGGAAGCGCCCAGTTTCCGGTATCCCGACCCGAAAGCAAAAGCTAGTAATTGTGATTTTCTGATTTTCTTTGAATTTGTTTAATATTCGAAAAACTAAAAGCACAAATCAAGTTTTACATAACATCTTAGAAAGGCCTTGTCTTAATCAAATCTCCTTTATTTGCAGTGACGTACTCTCACTTAATTAAAAAGGTTGACATGCGCCAATTCATTAAACCTCTACGGAATTAAATGGAATTTCACGGAACAATTATTTCTTCACTTAAATGGGAAACGTTCCTTTATAAATCGACGAATAGATTTCATTTAAATTGACAGTGGGTAGGTTAGATTTACTGGGCGATTCGCAATGGGAAACGCAAACGAGAAACAAATTAATTACGTTCGTTCGTCGTACTGGAGTAGTCGTTGATGTTTGATTGAAAAGATTAGTGGAGAATGTAGAACAAGTGCAATGGAGTAGGGAAAAAATCAACAAACGACATAATTATTGTAGGTTAATAGGAATAACCGATGATGTTTCACCGAATCTGATTCCAATAAGGCCCAACGTGTTTAGTTCATTATAAGGTGGTGAACTCATATAGCATTGAACTTCAGGTGAAATTGAATTCTTCAATACATTGATTTTGGTCACAAATTTGACTCTTTTGAAGAGGATGCCTAAATGCAATACTCTGAAAGCCTTTCAACTTTGTGTAGCGTTTTTCATGTTATTATTGGAATGTCTTTCAGTTGAACGCAAAATATATGCAACTTTTCCGCCCCTCACATGACATCTTAAGGCAGAGTGTTTTGCCACAAACAATTTTACACCTAAATTGCAATAAATTCGTATTCATAAAACTGGACAGACATCCGCCTGCATGCAAAGAAGTGTATTGCCAAGCATGTTCTATTAATATCCATACTCTATATTATGTACTTAGAATTTTAATGTAAATGTACTCTAACGAAAACATGTATGTACGAATATTTCAAGAAAATGTGTGGGTATGTTTCAAATGATTAAAAATATCTACAAATGTATATCTAGATTCATCGTTTTTCTATTTACGTAATGGACAATGAAAGCCACCTTGGCCCTTCCCCATGAAATTTAATCAAAATAAAAGAAATATTGAAAAGAGAGGGGAATTAAAGGCAATTATGGTTCTTTTTGAGGGAAACATGGGTGCATATATACTACATGTATGTAACGAATGACATGCCAGAAGAGTCGCGCGTGGTCGACTACGCAGATGATGTTGCAGCGCTTGTTGCTGGACGCACTGTCGAACAGGCGCAAAGCAGACTCGGCATATTGATGCGACGGGTAAGCGGATGGATGACTACTCATGGTTTCAACCTTGCACTGGAAAAAACCGAAGTAGTCATCCTGACTAAGAAGAGAATTCCGACCCTGCGTCCCATATCGTTCGGCGAGTCGATAATCAAGTCAAAATCAGCGGTAAAGTACCTCGGGTTGACTCTTGACTCAAAGATGAGCTTTTCTGAGCAAATCCAAGCAGCAGCGAACAAGGCTGCGGCTGGAGTTTCGGCGTTAAGTAGGCTAATGGCAAACATTGGGGGTCCTACGTCTAGTAGGCGACGTCTCCTGATGAGCTCAACGCATTCTGCTCTGCTCTACGGCGCAGAGGTATGGGTTGGCGCTCTTGACAAGGAGGTATATCGTAGACGCCTCGCGCAAGTACAGAGACGGGGAGCTTTACGGGTGACGTCTGCGTACCGCACAGTCTCTGAACCGGCCGTGATGGTGATCGCGGGAGTTATCCCCGTTGCCCTTCTTGCTAGGGAGCGTCAGGCCATATACAAGCGCAAGGGAGATGAGCCAAGGGAGGTGGTTGCTCGCGAAGAACGGCAACACACTCTAGACGAGTGGCAGCTCTCTTGGCAAAATGAAACTAGAGGCAGATGGACTGCGCGGCTCATCGGCAACTTAGGTGCGTGGCTGAATCGGAAGCATGGTGAGACTGACTATTTCCTTACCCAATTTTTAAGTGGGCATGGAAATTTTCAGTCTTACCTGCACAAGATTGGAAAGGCGCGTTCTCCGCATTGTGTGTTTTGCAATGGAGTTGTGGACGATGCCCACCACACCTTTTTTTCTTGTGGAAGGTGGAATGGGGTTCGTCAGCAGCTCTATTTAAACATAGGGGATCTCTCTCCAGACAACATTGTGGAAGAGATGCTGAGGACTGCTGACAGCTGGAACCGTGTTGCCCATTACGTTCGGGCCCTTCTCGTTGCTAAGAAGATAGAACTCGACCGGTGGAGGAGCCGAATGGCAGGGGGTTCCTTGAACTGACAGTTCCCTTCCTCCTCTCCCCTCCCGTTGGTGAAAGGAATTCCCTGATTTGAAGGCTCCGCAAGGCGGGAGAGTTCGGGGGCTGGCCCGAAGTAATGTGACAAACGATTCCAGGCTAGCTCTCTGACGATGGGGAGGTGTTTAGTTGGTAGTCCGACAACGTACCGAATCGGGAGTCCAACACTGTGTGCGTAAATGCATTCACCTACCCTACCCCAAAACAAAAAAAAAAAAAATATAACGAATGTTGTGTAGACAGTATTGATTTTTATTCTTGAACTTTTACTGGCAGCAGGTGAAAATAAATTATCGAATGAAGAAATCCAATAAAAATCGAAGAATCTTCAAGCTTACGACTATTATTAGTGGTGTAAAATATATTTACAAGCAAACGAACACGGCAATTTTCAATTTTCTTTTCTGAAACGAGAACATGATGTACCCCCTACTCAATTAAAGCGTACCATGGTAGATAATAGGATGACTTTCATTTGAAAATAAAGTAATGATTAGCGAGTGCCCGGATAGTTGAGTGGTCAGAGCACAAGGCTGTCGTACGGAAGGTCGCAGTGTGATTTGTATCGTGATTTGGCGTCGGATACCAGTCGACTCACATGAAAAGTACCTGAGTCAAATCAGGGTAATAATCTCGGGCTAGCGCAATGCTGTGACCACATTGCCTCCTACAGGGTATAGTTATCCTGTAAGTGTGCCGTTAGGGTCTTGAACCAAAGCCCTTCACACACACACTTCAAGGCCCTGACCCAATTGGATTGTTGCGCCAATGATTATATAATGACTATCGAACCGAACGTTCACTTGTTTTAATGTGTAAGCCACTAAATTATAGCACAAAAGAGAGGACAAGCGGGAGAAATAGAAGAAAACCTACATTTGTTCGAAAAAAGCTAATATTATATTTTTCGAGTTGTTACAATCTCGACAGACGCCGGATTTTACCTAATACTAGCACTAAGTGCTAAGCATTTGGGTTCACACTATCCTCCCTACTTAACAGTAAATATAAAGTGGCTTTGCTTGTTGGTGCCTGGTGGTAAGTTAATAGAAGAATCCATCGAGGACTGCTTGCAACAGCGAACACCTACGTATTTCCGCATGGTTTGAACTAGACTTTTATAATTTTATTTTATTTTATAATTTCAAAACATTAAGGGAAGCCGTGAGGGATTTTGGTATACTATCTGAAGCTAACAGCAAGATATGGCCCAACGTCTCTAACGCCGAACCACACAATCTGTACTAGTTGTCCTCCACCCGCTCTTTCATTATGAGCTTTTTATAAGATTGGGTGACGACCACGCCGTCCTGAATGGCACACATAAATCCGTCCTTCTCAGAAAAGGGCTTCCCCGTAAACATTCATCTGTTCAAAAAATGGCTGTCAAAGGCAATTCGTATGTTTATCGTGCATTACCTTCGACTTCCATTCATCGATATGCTATTGGTTTGAATTCAATCCACTCAGAAGATTGAAAGATCAATCCTTGAACTTAAAATTTGACCACGGCAATATTCCGAATGTATAAGCCAGGGAAGGGATAGCGAATACATTCAATGCGCTTATTTTATTCTTCCCCGAAAGATGCGTCCCAGTCCCAGTCCCAGCTTCACACAACGTAGGAATTCGGAGAGCAGAACATCCGTCAGATCACCTTCATTACAGAATTCCTAGCCATTTCTCAGTCATAGCTTGGACGTAGAGGTCACTAATGCTATGTGCGGCATGAGGCTCGTGATAATCTTTGCGAATGGCTTGGATTCGATACTTGTCGAATCCAAATTCCATTCATTCATTTGATTAGTAAAGAGTTGTCTTTAATTAAATTCAATTTTTTTTAAATATACGTCCGTCGTTCCTTTTTAAAGTTCGAGGTTTTATTGGGAAGAAATGGTAATATATTGGGTCCTTTCCCATGAAATAAATCAAAAAAAGTCCAAAATCAACATTTTTATTGTATTAAAACTTTTTAAAAAAAAAAAAATTGAAAGAAGCGATAATCGGTCGGCCAAAGGTTTGACGAATATGGTGGGTGACGGAGAGTTTCCAATTGCAACTTCTGCAGCTTTACCACCCTCACTTTGGCGGAATGGGGTCTAGTATGGTCGTGCAAGAAGGCGGTAGCCGATTGATTAGTGAATCTCGGTTCAGTAAAATGTCGCATCATTTCGTCTAATTGCTTACAATAGACATCCGCCATGTTCGATGTGCCAGGTTTCACGAAGCTGGTACCATCGACTATGGTACCTGAGCTAGACTACGAAACTGATACCATCAGGTTTTTCCCGGAGTGTTCCATATCGGGTGATATTTAGGTGGTTCAGTTTTGTCCAACATCTGCGGTGAATGTGTGGGATTAGCGTACATGATCTATTTTCCTCACACGTAACAAATCGATTAAAAAATGATTTATTTTTGTTAGAATTTTAGAACGAAAAACACTCGTCGGGTCGTGTCTGAACTTCGAGTGCAGTTGCATTCGCCTAACAATTTAAAATTCAATTGCGTACCATTTTTCAGTTTTCGCTTCACACTAGGAGTTCAACAATATTAGCAAATGTGAAGAAGTTCAATTAAAACAGGAACAAACAAATCGGGATACCGAAAGCTGCGCGCTTCAAGTATAAGGGTTTTGTGTTCATCTTATATTAAGAACTTTCTACGCACGTTTTGCTGCCCGCAGATAATTATAAATTCAAAATATTTCTTCATATATGCATTTCCAAACTTTCAAATATACTATATGTATTGTAAATATTGAAGACATACATAAATATTATGCTCATCCTAAACCAACATTACTGTATGTGCATAACATACATACAGTGAGCAAAATTGAAATCCGGGCACCGCCGTACGAAATACATAAGTGTTCTGAAAGTGGGGAAAAGTACGTATGCATTTTACCCCTTTACAGGACCGTTACGTATGGTCTCCTGGATACAATGCAAAAAGAATAAACGGGAAAGGATAAAATAAAACCTTTGCTAACGGCGAAATACAAAAGAAACTGAAATCCGAAGATTTTTAGCATCATATATTATAATACATCCTCCACTGGCCAGTGGCATGGATTTAACCGAACGTCGGATATATACGGCTGCAAATTTTCTCCATTATTCTAGAAGAATTTCCATCAAGTACTTTTCGTTTGAAATGCGGCGTTCGCGAAGCTTACCGTCGATATAATCTCGAGGGTTCTCAATAATATTGCAGTCCGAGGATTATGTATCGGTTTTAAGTAGCTTCGGACAATTGAATAGTACCACATGCGTGTTTTTCACGCTTCATGTTCCAGGTCGCTGTATTGGCATATCTTAAATGTTTGGCAAATACTCGATTCCTCTACGCTGGCATGCAGATTTTTTTTAAAATATCGATACACCTCAGCGAATACCACATTAACCACGCCGTCCGCCTTGTAATAGTCGTCCAATCACTTCGCACTTTACTGAGATTTTCAAATTTTGCGGCTACAGTTTTGTGTTAGGATTTCTCTACGGCTTTTCTTCCCATTGCAGGAGAACCATTAAATTCTTAAACTCGTCGTTGTCTTTTACACAAAAACCTTAAAAGCGACCCAACGGTGTACGTGACACTTATTTTTTCATCTTTCGTTCAGCGGATGAATTTCGTTTACAAGCTTCGAACCATTTGAAGGTTTTTTGAAAAATGAAAATAAATAAAATAAAATCCGTTTATCTGCCACACCTACTTGACGGTCTCGTTTAATGCTTTTCGAAGCAGATATTAGTTTTGACATTGGCTGCAAGGGTCCGAAAGGAGTCAGTTACTCCAAGGACCCGTTTACAAGAACTATCCAATCGAAAAATTTTAAAAAATTATGGTGGTCCATGCACAATGGTATCTACACCTCAAAACACCCTCCTTTACAATATCGGCGCTTCATTATGGCGATCGACATAAATCCGACATATGACACTTTACTTGTTTAAGGCTGTCATTTCCAAATGACCGAAAAATCACTTTGCCCAAATGTTCTCCACTATATCTAAATACAATTAATGGTAAAAAATTGATCCTTGGAACCTGATACACTGAGTGACCCCCTTCAAGCCTCCCGCAAATGACCCGATTTGGCTGATACACATTTCCAACCGAGAATAATTTTATGATGCAGACAAAAATTGCCTAATGTCTCTATACGTATTTCGACCACTGCTTGTCGTTAAACCCATCTATTAGAAAACAACCTTGTTCCACGTTGAGTTTAAGAGGTCCCCATACATGCAAAAGAGGGGTGTAAATTTTGTTTTCACCGAATATAGCCATGTGCGATATCAAAGGTCTCGATTAGTACTTTTCGATGCAGATATTAGCTTTGCCATTGGTTGTGAAGGGGAGGAGTTCGGCAGTCCGAAATTAGTGAATTATATAATATCAAGGACCCGTTCGCAGAAACTACACAAGCCAAAAATCTCAAAAAATCATGGTAGTCTGTGCACACGGTATCTAGGCTCCAAAATACTCTCCGTTGCGATATCTAATCAAATAAAGTCAATAATAAATAGTATATTATTATCTGAGTGAAATTATGCGGTGTTTCCAACGATTAATTATTTGAAATAATAAAAACTTGTTGTTTCTTTTTCGTTGGTGTGAATGTTTATTCTTGCAAAAACCGATATTTCGGGAACCACTTGTTCCCTTCATCAATGCTAACTTGTTAGGTATTTGCAAGAATAAACATTCACACCAACGAAAAAGAAACAACAAGTTTTTATTATTTTAAAGTATATTATTATATTCTGAACATTTACTGCGCACCGCCGTTAAGTACATCCTAGATATATGACATTTTGCAGTTAGATAGACTTTAGCAGGAAACCATACTGAAAAGTTTGGTGAAAATTCTACCATTCTTAACAAAGTTATAGCAAGCCAAATTTGTGTTAAGTGAAATATCTGGGAGTCATTCCAAATAAAAAGCTTCTTTGGTTATTCCAATGTTAAGATAAAACGAGCTCTCACAGCTTATGGGCTGTGTAGGCGGACTTTTGCCTCGACATGGGGACTTAGGGCCCAGGTAGTAATGTGTCAGTAATAAGTCATTAGGCAGATGTTCGCTTATGCAACCGTAGTATGGTGGGTTAAAGTGAAACAAAAGAGGTGCACAGAACTGTGGGTTTGGATTTTACTGGCGCCATCATTTCAGGAATGTAAAAATCAATTGAATTCTATTTCTAGATTCAATACGATGGAAATACACTTGGTACCCGGTCATTGTGGTGTAGAGGGAAATTAAATCTCAGAAGTTTTAGCAAAAGTGGGTTCGATTTCCGCAATTCACTAGCTGAACATATGTACAGGATAGGAATTGTTCAAGATAACACGTGAAATCCACGGAGCATTTTTTATATGAATGCGTCGCCTAAGGGCGCATCAGCAGCATCGCATCCACTAACGGAAATCCTCCGATACATAAACGAATCCGGGATATTCTGGTCTGAGTGGTCAGAGGCCTTGCCTCTCCCTACCACAAATCACACATATACAAGTCATATTTGCCCCTTCCACGTCAAATTACTACTCCTGATGAAATAAAGTGTCAGTACCATGTCGAATTGGATATCGAGCATATTCAACGCATATTCACTACGAGCTATATTAGGTGAAGTGCCGGGCTTCCTATTTCCCGACTTGTCTGTGTCTGTTGTATGTGAACTTTTTCACATTTGCTAATAATGTTGAACTCCTAGTGTACTCATATGCGGAATATTATGAGAGCTTTCCGAATTTTCCTCCGAATTCGTTGAAATGCCACTGTTTGAAGGGTTTGCTTTTCTGGAATTTGGTGTGAAATAAGTTTTTGTTAAGCACGAACAACATTCGGTTAGCCCGAACTTTTCTTCCGCTATTTTCAGGTTGTCCTTTGTATGAGGGGAAAAATAGTATGTTATGTTTTTGTTTGTAGTTGAAATTCAGCGTTATCTGTCAAGTATTGCCAAGTACAAACAGCGGATGTTTGCTCTGATTTCTGACTACAAATGAATGGTTACAAATAGGTTAACTGCACGTTATTGATATATTATATACATATACGGACAAAATGCACTAACCCATAAAACCAAATAATCTAGTTAATCAAATTAGTGGGATTAAAGTGTCTCCATTCATTTGAAAATCGCCCATGAAGTGTGCTATTATTGATTAAAAGAAGAGTGAAACACATCAGTGGATCAATTGTCGAGTGACTTCGCATAGTTGATTAACCAGAAACAAATGAATGTTTATGTATCCTAGGAGTTCAATGGAATTAACTTTAACTGTTATTTTGTCGATCAATTTAGTGAGTATAAAATTTGAGTTTCAATTTCCAATATCTGTTTTGTTATAAACTTTCATAAAGGGAAGCTTTTCTAACATTTGTTAAGGTATCTACAGTGAGCAAAAGTAAAACCTGGGCAACATCGTAACATACGTAAGTGTTTCGAAAGGGGGTGTTCTTTTTACAAGAACGTAACGTATAGCCTGTTCGAGGAAAATTATCCAAAAAGGATAAAATGAAATTCTTACTGAGGGTGAATAACAAACGAAACTCTATTTTCCGTAGACAACATTTAAATCTGAACAGACCTGAACAAGTCGGGAAACCGGAAACTGGACGCTTTAGGTACGAAAGGTTTTGTGTATTTCTTAATACGTAGCACGTAATATATCCATATATTATGCACTTTCGGTTGATATTGATATTCATAATCTTCAATTTCCAACAACTTTGACGTATTATAACTTTGTTAGCAATGGTGCGATTTCCACCAAACTTGGTAAGATTATGCTCTACACTATAGCCTACATCACTGGTGCTAGGTTAAACTTAAGGGGCGTTTCCAGCCAATTACAAAAAATTATAATAATATACTATTATTACCTTTATTTGAACAGATATCGGTATGGTATTTCGGAGCCCAGCCACCATATAGTGGCAGCCTTCTGATTTTTTTCAGATTTTTCGGTTAAGTAGTTTCTGAGAATGGCCTCCTTAAAGAAATGAACACTTTCAACCCCCCGCACTCCCCACCCTTCCAAAGAATATCAAAACTAAGGCCTGATTCGGAAATTACTAACCGATACCTTTCATTTGATATCCCACATGACTATATTTGGCGAAAAAAAAATTTATACACCCCTTTTGCATGTATGGGGACCCTATACCCATTGTTAAGTTCAACGCAAAAGGATGTAACTCACTGTATGTATGAGCGTTCACAGTTCCCACCTTTGTACCAAATTTGGTGCCAATCGCTATAACCGTCTCCGAGAAAAATGAGCATGGCGGACAGACAGACAGTAAATCGATTTTAAAAAATGGGTATTATTGACATCTAGAGCTCAAAAAATGACTAGCTTGTACTTCGTAGGAAGGCCTTTGGCTTTCATTTTCGTGTCTTGGATTTGACCAGACGCTGGACACATTCGGCCAGACTTTTTCCATTCTTGGAGAAGACGCTGCCTCAAATGTTTTTTGCTGGAACTGCAACGTTTGCGAAGTCTATCGTCGATGCAATCCCGCGAGGATTGTGGATTTCACCTGCCTTCAGACAATTGAACTATAACCAAATGCGTATTTTTCGCGTTTTATGTTTCGAGTCATTGTCTTGATACATGTATTACACGAAATACTACTAATGTTAATGAAGTCAATCAAGTAAAGCGATGTGAGTTTGCACAGAACTACCTTTTTGAAGATAAAACGTCTTGGATTAATGTATCCTTTCCCGGCGAGTCAAAAATTAATGTATTCTCAAGGGATGGAAAAATAAAAGCATGAGGAAAGCCTAACACAAAACTGGAGCCACGAAATCGGAAAAGCAGAGAAAAACACCGCGAGGGAATTGTTATGGTGTGAGACTGGTGGTAGAGTGGACGCCATAGGTAATTTGATATTCGTGTATGTGAATGTGTAGTACACCCGAATTTAAAAAAAAGCACGCCAACTCAGAGAAATTTGACATTCGTCAAGCGCGTTTAATGTACCAAAACAATGGCATGAGATATAAAGTGCGGAAAACACGCATTTGTTTATTGTTCAATTGTCTAAAGGTAGAGGAGATCCCTCCACAATTCTCCGATTGCAATATTATTGAGAATTGCTTCAAGTTATCCAGTAATATCTTCAAAAATCTTATGTAGTTCTGCTTCTGAAGGAAGAACGAGCGTGCTTTATAATCGATGTAGCCGTACCGTTGAACCGGAACACTGTTGAAAAACAGCACGAAAAAATCCGGAACTACGGCCCCTTGGCAAATGATATGAAGCAGACTTGGAGACTACAAAAGATCGAAGTAGTCCCAGTAGTAATTTCAGCGACGGGATTAGTCCCGCAGAACTTACATAAAGCGCAGAAAATGCTCGATCTTAGGGCTGGACTATACATGGAGATGCAAAAAGCAGTTATCCTTGCAACCTGTGCTATAGTCCGAAGAGTCTTGTCCGGTAACAATCTGACCTAATGGGTTTCAGTTTGCGGCAATTGGGATGTATCATAGTAATACATTTTCGCATGGTCGCACACACTTTGCGTTAAAACGCATCATCGCTGTGATGCGGGCCTTTGGCCTTCAGCCCATCCTTAGGTTGGTCGCCCCTCGGTCCGGTTGGGCGGCAAGAGGGTCCATGGGCTTTTTTAACTATATATAAAGCTAACAGGTTAAAAAATTTGAGTTCAATTAAGGGGAAACCACATTAGAAGGGCTATTTTATATGATTTTGGCTTTTTTTAGTAGGAAAAAATAATTGGATCTCAATCAAATTTGGACATTATATTAGCTATATTGCGAGCAACTTTTGAAAACTTGTTTAAAAAATTTGAACCAAAAATAAAAAGGTTAGGTTACATTATTCGACTGAAGGTCATAACTGGAATTCTCCAAATGCGGGACGTGTAGTTCCTCCAATTTTTATGTGAAACCAAAAAGCTTTCAATTTAATATTTTTGCTGAAACCAGAGTACCAACTGATTGTAAAATTGTATTTCTAAGAAATCTTCTTTCGAAATGTTCGCTTATGTTGGCGTTCTACTTCTACGACTCTAAATTTACCATTTCTTTTGATATCAATTACCACTTTTTGTTATTTAGATAACCGGCCTATGTACCGATTTTAAATCATTTTGACATATACAAGGTATCTCGTTGACGATGCTAGAAATGTTAATGGTGGGTAGCGCCAATAGTTTAAGAAAAAATGTTCCATGGAATGGCTACTATATCTTTAACCGTTGTGGAGTTACAATCTTTTTCGTGAACAGTGTCAGAAAGCATGAGCTGCCCAACAAAAGCACAATTCTCCACTCCCCCAATCATTTACCAGCAGATTTGACACCATTTTCGGAAACTAAAGGAAATTTTATATAAATGATTATTTTTCAATTACAAGGATGTGATGGTCGACTTCGGAGATATACAGTGAGCTAAAGTGAAATCCGGACACCATTGTAAAAAGATAAAATTAAACCCTTGCTAAGGGCAAAAAACAAAAGAAACGCTTTTTTCGTATGCAAAGTTGAAATCCGGACAGATATCATATGAGGTATCAAATTAAATGTCTCGGTTAGTATTTTTCGAAGCCGGTCTTAGTTTTGACATTTGTTGTAAAGGTGGGGAGTGCAGTGAAAATTATCATTTTTTAACGAACCCATTCTCAGAAACTACTCAACCGAAAAATCTGAAAAAATCAGGGGCTGCCACTATATGGTGCCTAGGCTCTGAAATACCCTCCACACCGATATCCTTTCAAATAAAGTTAATAATAGTAGTAATTGACACGAAACCCCCTTAAATTCACCCTAGAAACACAAAATTGCAGCAATGTAGGCTACAGCATAGAGCATTATCCGTCCAAATTTGGTGAAAATCGCACTATTATTAACAAAGTTATACCAGGTCAAAACTGTCGCTTCTCTGCAAATTCAAGGCTATGAATGTCAATATGACTTGAAAGTGGAAATTTCCACATAATATATGCATATTTTACGTGCTACATGGTAATGGGACAAATGCACACTCAAATCTCTTTATAAAAGAAATACACCAAACCTTTCATACCTGAAGCGTCTAGCTTCCGGTTTCCCGACTTGTTTATACTTACAATGTCTTTCAATTTTTTTATTGGATATCAAGTCCAACTCGTCCTCCCCTTCCAGATCATTAAGGCGCTAATTTTCGTTATCCAGGCAAATACTAACATTTCAATACAGAAGAATTCGTATTCGCCCTAAGAAATATGAATCCAATAGAATTTGTATTCACATGCATGCACGGAAAAACTTCTCGTAAAAAACAGTAGTTTTCCTCAGAACAAAATGATCGCATTGGTATCATGCGGGCCTCCCACCAAATCCAACCTAATATAGCTTAAGACTATATTTCCAGAGGAAACCACCCGATGAGGTAAAGCGTATCGAGCAAATATTCCTTAGGAATTGGAGATCCAAATTGGAGATCGCTCTTGTGATAGGTGACGTATTTCATGAGGTCTTGGCTGGAGGACGGAGAGGAGCTCTATCATCCCATTATTCCTCAAATTGGTGGACAGAATATTGAGTTTTGATAAACTTGTGTGCTATGTTGAACTCAATTTGCCTATTCTGCTCAAAATTTGTAAGTGCAAATAGTATCACAGGAAAATTGCATGAGAGTAGGAACAAATGTCGAATCAAGGGCTACAACGGAGTACCTGCGTATTGATCCATCGCAATCTCAACATCAGAACTACTGCAAGTCGATTGTAAATTTTTATGAAAATTTTCCTAAAACTATTTGTCCACTCGACTGGAAAACAAGTAATAAATATTTTGATTTAATTTTATATAATACGCGCATACTATGTATTTTATATAAGTACGTACAGAATGTGTACCAACAAATACAAAATGTATCTAAGCACATCATTTCCTGCCTGTTGGTCCGAATGGCTGAGAAAAGATAAATAGATACTTTCTGAAATCAACTGTAGAATTAATCATCCGAATCCGGATGTTTGAGAATACTTTGTTATGTATTAGCCAAACCTTGAGGTATAGTTACGAAACATTTCATGGGCCAGGTGTACATAGCAATAAATTTGACCCCCTTTAAAGAAAGAATAAGAAATAGAAATGAAAACGTTATTCTTGATTCAGGTCAGGGGGCAGGGACTAGTGCAAACATACAGAACATACACTAGACGCAATTACATATAGTGGAAGTTTCCTCCTCTATTAGTTCTTAAAGCTTTCGGCAATTGAAGCGAGGAAAAGTATTCTAGGAAAAGTCAGTGTCAGAAATTATATAGTATGTAGGCTGCTTGCAATTTATTTCATTACTTCCGAAGGAATGTATACGTAGACTATTTATAGCGACAACCTTGAAAGTGTCAGAATGTAGGTACCAATAAACCAAATCGATTTCATTCGTGACTTCTATTTTGCATGCAAAACTAGCAGCTTCTGGCCTTAATCGTGAAGGCGAGAAATCCATTGCACTCCGCCCTCTAATATTGAGGGTAATATTTTGTGCATTTCGTTCTATATTGGATGCGATCTTAATGGGGAATCAGAAATAAATTCGATGATTCGAAAAGACTGTGTATGCAAAACCTACTTAATACAAACGGGTAGTTCCGCATTTAGCGAAAAAAACTTAATTAAAATCATTTTAGAAGTGAATAGTAAAAGTATTGATTGCAATCTATTTCAATTTCGATTCAGAGGTGGAAAAATATTTGTTGAAAAATTTACGGTCAATTCATTGAAGGAGTCGCATTGCTTGAAATAAATTTTACAAGGGATGCAGAAATGGAAAATGGAACGTATGGACCAGTGAGCCCTTGAGAAGAAACAAATAACACTTGAGAAGGTAAACTTCGAAGAAATCGTACTTTATAATTACGTACAATTGTACGCCGTACCTGATGTGTTGACCGTGAATATTAGGATGTTTTGCAATGACTTGAAAATTCACTCTTCTGGCTATAATTTTGTTTATAACAAAATCCTTGCGTGCGCTAAAGACCGCCCCAAACTTGCTTGCGAAGGAGAAGGAAGGGTCACGTTGATCTCAATGGTGAGGAAAAGTCTAGGTATTTCGAAACAAAAGTAGGTAAAGTCGAGGTTTAGGCTATCAACTTCAATGCACCGAATTCCTATCAAAGTTGTATTCTGTTACGGCTGTTATTCTTTCTTGTGATTCAGAAGGTAATAACATTATTTCTCAAACCACGAATTGGTTTCTCATCGAATCATAGAACTTGGCAAAGTTGCTCAGGTTCTAAGATAATAAGTCAGAAACCGGGAGCGCGGCGCATCAGATATGAAAGGTTTCGTTGGTTTTTATGTAAGAATATTTGGGTATACAATGGTCCCATAGCTCGTAATGTATATACCTGTTATGTAGTTTGAGATGATATTGATCCCAAACCGCCCCAAACTTTCCAGAATGATGCTTCATATTACCATACCAATGCGGGTTTAGGATAAACTAAAAGGGGGCCTGCAGTGCATTTTCTAAATATAATAATATGCTATTATTAACTTTATTTGACCAGATATCGTAATGCAGTGTATTTTGAGGCTTAAATGCCATGTACATTGCCCACCATAATTGTTTTAGATCTTTCGTTTGGGCAGTTTTTGAGCACGACTCCTCGAATTAATTGGCGCATTTCCGGCACACGCACTCCTCCCGTTTGGAACTAATGTCAAAAGTAATATCTACTCCATAAGTACTAATCGAGGCCTTTCATTTGATGCCCCACGTGACTATATTAAGTGAAAAAAAGTTTGCACCCATCTTTTACATACAAGTTCAATTTGCAGTAATCTGTCGGGGTTTCCAGTTCCAATCTTCCTTCCAAATTCCGTGCCAACCAAAAATGTAGAAACTGAGTGAATCCTCTAAATTTAATTCAGAGTAGTACTCTGGTGGTCAAAGGGTAGTATAGGTCCCGGGGCGAAACGTGGATTGGTACCCATGATGGAGTATAAAACCTGGGAAATGCCTGCTGAACCAACACCAACAGCTCTACTACCAAACCCTATCTCCACCTCCACGTGGTGACCGCTGGGAGCTCTTTCTTGACGAAAAGCTGCAGACGGAGAAGGATGAAGGCGAGTCTCCCGCGCCTAAAAACGGGACAAATTGTACCAACTGGTCCTCCAGGTTGGGGGTTGGGTAGGGCTGACAACCCTACACGGAAAACAACTTCTTACGAAGCCACAACAGGAGCCTCGGATAGGACGGATTTTAATACGACGGACCCGGCAACGACAAAGGAACAACGATTTGCGCATTTTCTCATAGAACGTGCGCTCCCTGTACAGAGATGAAGCTGATAAGCAGCTAGCCGATACCCTGTCCCAATATAGGGCTGATGTAATAACGTTGCAAGAGATGCGTTGGACAGGGACCGGTTTCCTGGAGAAGAGCCACTACACCATATATTATAGCGGTCATCCAGTAAACCATGTGCTCGGAGTAGGTTTCTTAGTCAGCCAAAAAATTAAACTTGCTGTTATCGGCTTTGAAAGCATAAGCGAACAGCTATGCACTCTGCGCTTGCGAGGCAAGTTTAGAAATATAAGCCTCATAAACGTTCACGCCCCTACAGAGGAGACTGCAGAGTCGGAGAAGGATACCTTCTACGAGGCAGTAGAAAGAACCCTCGAAGCCTGTCCCAGATATGATATCAAAATCATACTTGGGGATTTTAACAGCCAGGTAGGGAAGGAGCCCGTATTCAGGCGATACGTTGGCTCCCATAGCTTACACGAAAAAACAAATGATAACGGACTGCGGACTATTCAATTAGCAGGGTCACACGAAATGGTTGTTGGAAGTACCTGGTTTGCGCGGAAAGCGATCCACAAACATACGTGGGCCTCTCCAGACGGGACCACTTTCAACCAAATTGACCACGTGTTGATCGAACGCCGCCACCTCTCAGCCTTGATGAATGTCAGAACATATAGGGGGGCCAATATAGACTCGGATCACTATCTCGTTGGCATGGTGCTCCGAGCTCGAATAACAATACCACCTAGAATCCCCTCAGACAATCAGGTGAGAGTGAACACTGAAGCCATCCACAACACAACCCTCCGCGACGCCTATAAGAGGGAAATGGATGCCGCAATAACCGCAGTCAACAGAGGACCTGGAGATGAAGCATCAACTAATGATCTTCACAACCACCTGAAGAACGTTATCATGGATACGGCCACAAATATACTTGGTCCCAGCCGCAAAAGGAGTCGGAACGGCTGGTTTGACGATGAATGTAAGCTAGCAACGGAACGGAAGAATGCCGCATACCGAGTAATGTTGCATTCTCAAAGAACGCGGGCACGCGCAGAGACTTATCACGAACTCCGTCGAGTGGAGAAGCGACTTCACAGACGGAAAAAGGAAGCCTGGGAGAACCAACAAGTCTGTGAACTAGAAAAGTACAGGGAGCAACCGCACCAGGCGCGGAAGTTTTACCAACAAGTCAGCAGGATGAAGCCTTATACACCTCGATGCTCATCCTGCCGAGACAAAGAGGGAAATCTGATTTCCGACAGAATGGGCATATTAGAGCGATGGGTTGAGTACTTTGATGAGCTACTGAACAACCAGAACATCGGCGAGTTGGAGGTCCCGCCAACTGAAGACGACGGACAAATACTGCCACCACCAAGTTTAGGAGAAACAGTCCGTGCAATTCATCGGCTAAAAAATCATAAGTCGCCAGGAGCCGATGGAATTACAGCCGAATTGGTTAAATATGGAGGCGACCAGTTACACCAAGTGGTTCATCAACTTGTGCTCAAGGTATGGGACAGCGAATCAATGCCTGACGATTGGCAACGAGGCATTATCTGTCTCATACATAAAAAGGGAGATATCACACAGTGCAGCAATTATAGAGGTATCACGTTGCTGAGTACCATATTCTCCACTATCTTGCTAGGCCGGATAGCCCCATACGCCCAGAACATCATTGGCCCATACCAAAGAGGCTTCACTCCAGGCAAATCAGCAACAGATCAGATTTTCTCTCTGCGGCAGGTGATGGAAAAACTGTTGGAATATGGACAACAGTTGCACCATCTGTTCATCGACTTTAAAGCCGCTTATGATAGCATAGCCAGGGTAAAACTGTACACGGCCATGAGAGAATTTGGTATCCCGACGAAATTAATAAGACTGACTAGGCTGACCCTGACCAATGTGCGAGGCCAGATAAAAGCAGCAGGATCACTTTCAAGACCATTCGACATCAACAACGGTCTACGACAAGGGGATGCGCTATCATGCGTCCTCTTTAACCTGGCCCTCGAGAAAGTGATCCGTGATGCTGACGTGAATGCAAGAGGTACGATCCTCTTCAAGTCCACCCAACTACTGGCCTATGCTGACGATATCGACATCATGGGAAGAACCACCCGAGACGTACAAACTGCCTTCATCCAGATCGAGCAGGCGGCGCGAGATCTTGGGCTGCACATCAATGAAGGCAAGACAAAATATATGGTGGCAACGTCAGTACCGAAGACGAATCAACCAACAACATCAAACCGCACTGGTCAAACACAAACACGAACAAGAATAAGGATAGGGGAATACAACTTTGAGACCGTTGACAATTTCAGCGTGCCTTTGCCGTTGAGGTTTACTTTTCATACCGGTCCGAATCACTGTAACCTCATTTTCCGCAAAAATGCACGCTGTGTTGCAATAATCGAGCATCCGCTTGAAAAGTAAACCTCAACGGGAAAGGCACGCTCCTCACTATTCCAACGCATGATGGCGACTGAACCATGTCGGGACAAAACTTTACAGTATCCCCTCTTGAACGAGACCACTAGCGCTCCGCTATGACATCAACTAACTGAGTGGCGCGCATTTTAAAAAAGGAAGTTATGCTGCCGCACCCTGTAGTACTAAATCCACCACCAAATTTGGTAGAAAGGTGGGAACTGTGAACACTCACGCAAACAGTGAGTTACATAATTCTACGTCGAATTTAAAGAACATACATACCAAAGGCGGGTGTTAATTTTTTTTGTTCATCAAATATTATCATGTGGGATATGAAATGAAAGATGAGGTGCGCGGAGGGTCGGAAATGTCATTTCTTTCTCGGACCCATTCTCAGAAACTACCCAACCGGCGCTTAGGCTCCGAGATACTGATATCTTTTCAAATAAAGTTAATAATAGTATATAACTATAATTTTCAATAATTAACTCCGCCATGCTATTAACATAGTATGCTGGTCCCAAGCCCAGGCAAAGGAGAATGGTTTGAGGCAACGTACTCTGCACTAACCTCAGTAAAACAAAAATAAAATGCTGACAGCAGGGAAAGAGATAAATAGAGTATAGTTGGAGTTATTCTACTATGCTCAATCCTACCTGATCTCTCTTGTTGGCAGGTCCCGCGACAGACCGACCAAGAAAATGCATACAATGTCGTTACAAACATGATGATCGGATTGAGTCACAAGCCTCGGAGAAATGCTAGGGCGTCCACCTCAGTCGGCGCGGCAGGACGGGCTCCGGTCCTGTCGACAAATGGGCAAGCGCTGTTGACTCATGGACGGCGTCAGGACGTAAGCAAGTTAGTCCGAACAAAACGAACAGAGCAAATACGTGTCTGCACGCTAAATGTTGGTACCCTAACTGGAAAGACCGAGGATATCTGCGCTCTGCAAGAAACCCGATGGTCTGGTGCCAAAAGCTGCGGCATTGAACGCGAACGCGGTAAAAATGGCTATAAACTTGTTTATTTTGGTAACCCACACACTCAATATGGTGTTGGCATTGCCATCTTAAAGGGTTTCCGTGATGCGATTAAAGAAGCCGAACGATTTGACGATCGGCTGATGAAGCTCACCATTATATCAGCTGATCGCATTATTCACTTCTTCACCGCGTACGCACCACAGACAGGTCGACCTGATGCCGAGAAAGATGCTTTCTGGCAACTTCTCGATGAGAAGACTTGTCACGTGCCTGCTGACGACTATATTATTATTGACGGTGACCTTAATGGTCATGTGGGTGAAAAGGCAGACAGTAACAGGTGCCATGGGGGAAGGGGTTCGGAGAGCGCGGTGAGGGTGGCGAGCGTTTAATCGATTTTGCGGACACCCAAGACCTTGTACTTACGAATACATGGTTCATCAAACGATTGTCTCATCTTCTTACATTTTATAGTGGGAGCAGTAAAACGCAAATCGATTATATTCTCATAAGACGCCGACATTTTACCACTGTCACTGATTGCAAAGTCATTCCCTATGAGACAATCGCACCTCAACATCGACCGTCGATTGCCGTCCTGCTAATTAAGCCACCGATAAAACAGCGCGAGGAACGCGCTGGCTTGCGGCGCATCAAATGGTGGCGATTTGGTGAGAAGAAAGAGGAAACGATCTCACTCATACGATTGCCGACCATTACGAATGTGGAAGAATCGTGGAACCAAATGAAAGACACGATCCACAAAGCGGCCTCTGCAACCCTCGGGGTCACCAAGCCGGATAAGCGGTACATCAACCGAGATACTTAGAGTGATGATGTTGAAATGAAGGTCCGTGAAAAGAAACGCTTCTACCACACATTTCTCGACGATAAAACGCCGGACAATTGGCAAATTTATAAGAATGCCAACCGGGAAGTAAAGAAAGCGGTCGCTGTCACCCGAGCGAACCATTACAAAAATCTTTACGATAAACTGGACACTCGAGATGGCGAGAGAGGTCTGTATCGACTTGCTAAAAGCCGTAACGAACGTACACAGGATATCGAACACTTCTGTTGCGTTAATGACAAGAACGGTACTTTGCTTACTAACCGTCGAGCCGCAACGGATAGATGGCGAGAATACTTCGAGCAGATTTCAACTGAAGAATTTGCTCATCCTCCACTTCCACAATCATTGGCGACATTTGGACCAGTTCCACCTGTGAGCGCAACCGGTGTTCAGAGGTGGCGGCGAGGAAGATGGGGCGGGGCGGCAACCCAAACCAAAACCAAGTGGCCGAGGAGAACCTCCATAGTGGTGGCACCGGGAGACACTGTAATCACTTTGGTTTGCCGGCCGTGATTCAGTAGGTGAATGCTCCAAAGGCCTAATTAGGGCGATCAGACACGCGTCTGCACGGGGACTCATCTGAAGTGGCAAATTGGTCACGAAACCTTACCAGGGGTATACTGGTACCATGGGAACCGGGAAAGCCCCTGGACTCACATACTTCGGGTGAACTCCTGTTGTATGTGAGGACAGCTCGGTTATTTGCGGTTGGCCCCCCTAGTGGGAGTTTCATGGTGGTTGCGGTTATGCTCAAGCGAGAAGAGACCTTCGGGCCTCGCTGTGGTGTTGCGAATCAACACGGGTGCCGTACTCCATAGTTCGGTAGAGATTTAGGTAATTATTGCATCCACCAGTATGAATGCTAAGCCATGCACTTGGTATAGACTGGTACCGTTGTTGCTTGTCTCAGCGGGGCTTTGATTGTGGTCACAAAATCAATCCGTGTCTTAAGAGGACCGTAGGATTAAGTCTCACGACAGGTGTCTACGTAAAACACCATGGCCTTCACTGTGAGCGCAACCGCTGATTCCAGTTAACCCGTTGGGGTGTTCCGTCCCCACGTACTCGATGAGGGCGATCAGACCCGAGTCTGCAAGGGTCTCATCTGAAGTGGCTCTGCCACGAAGCTTCACCGGAGGTTATCTGGTACCATGGGAACCGAGATGGCCTTCTGAGAGTATATGCTCCAGGAGAATTCCTGGAGAATGTGTTCTCGGCCCGGTTATTTGCGGTTGGCCCCCTAGTGGGAGTTTCATGGTGATTGTGGTTATGCCTACATCGCGGGCAGAGCTCCTCGGAGCTCAAGCGTGGAGTTGCGCTGTACAACTCGGGTGCCGTACACCTTAGTTGCGGCAGAGGTGTTAGATAGGCCTCGCATCCACTGATATGAATGCTGAGCCTGCACTCAGTATAAACCAGGACCGCTATGCTTGCATGGTAGGGCTCTGATTTTGGTCACAAAATCAATCCGTGTCTGAAGAGGACCGTGGGATTATGCCTTCACGGCAGGTACTCACGTTAAAGCCCTCAGCACTTTCATGTCAGTGCAACTGAAGTCGAGGAGGCAATAAAACGAATGAAATCGGGGAAAGCCACAGGAGCTGACGACATCGCATTTGAGCTTTGGAAAGCGAAGAGCTGGGACCCAACACTGTGGCTCAGTGAATCGGGTTATTCAGGAAGGAAGAACACCATCTGACTGGCAAAAAAGTACTACTGTTCCAATATGGAAAAAGAAAGGTAGTCCAGCAAAATGTTCAAATTACCGTCCGATCCGATTACTTTCCCATACCATGAAGATTTTTGAATGCATTCTTGACAACCGTTTTCGCGAAATAATTCAAATAACCGTGAATCAAACCGGATTTGTCAAAAACTGCGGGACTACTAACGCAATACACGCTGCGGGGTTACTCATGGAGAAACATCGTGAGAAGCATCGTCCTCTTTACATTGAATTTCTGGATCTAGAGAAAGCGTTTGACCGTGTGCCACACGAACTCATCTGGTATGTTTTACGATAACACTTAGTACCAAAAGAACTCGTGCGCTGGGTTCAATTGCTCTACCTCCAAAAAGTAAAGTTCGAAGTATGGCGGGTGTATCAAAACCGCTTCGTGTCTCTGTTGGTGTTCATCAAGGAAGCACCCTCTCACCACTCCTCTTTATTCTTCATATGGACACCGTCACTGCTTTATGCAGATGATGTTTTCCTAGCATCTGATAGCACAAATGATCTCGAGCAACTTGTCCAAAAATGGAATGATCGCCTCATGCAACACGGTCTCAGATTGAATTTAAACAAAACTGAATTTTTGACGATCGATCCCCATGAAACATGTACAATCACTGTCAGCGGCAGTGATCTGCCCAGAACTGAGCGATTTAAATACCTCGGGTCAACGCTATCAGCCAATGGAGAACTGCGTTATAAAATTGCTTCACGCATTAACGCAACCTGGATGAAGTGGCGTTTTACAGCTTGTGTTCTTTGTGATCGACGTATCAACGAACGTCTCACATCGAAAATTTACCATAATGTTGTCCGTATGGTTCTGAGTGTTGGCCGACTATAAATGACAATGAACGGCGTCTTGCGGTAATGGAGACGAAGATGTTACGTTGGACTAGTGGCGTCACACGTTTTGATCACATCCGAAATGAGGATATCCGCGATCGTTATGGGGTTGCTCCGATCGCGGAAAAATTGCGCTAACGAGAATTCACTTGCCAAGATGGGTCTGAACATCGAAGCCGATGGTAAACGACCAAAAGGCAGGCCTAAACAACGGTGGCTTGATACGCTGGATGAGGATTTAAAAGCCTCGAGATTGCACCCAGATCAGGTATTCGATAAAGCTAAATGACGAAACCGATCACGACGAGCCGGCCCCGCTTGTGAACGGGACAAAGGCTGAAGAAAAAGAAGAAAGAAGAAGAGCTATAATTTTTAATAATTGACTGCAGAATCCCCTTAAGCTTATCCTAGAATCATGCAGCAACATAGAGCATGATCCTACCAAGTTTGGTCGAAATTGTACATTTACTAACAAAGTTATAATAGATTAAATATGCCGCTTCTGTCAAATTCAGGGCTTTAAATGTCAGTAGCACGCGAAAGTGGATATTCTCACATGACATATGCATATATTACGTGCTAGGTGCTAGGTACTAATGAAACAAATGTTCACTCAAATGTTTTTATAAAAGAAATACATAAAATCTTTCATACCTGAAGCGTCCATTGTTTTAAATTGGGGAAAACTTCTTTAAAGACAGTGTGAGGCATGTGAATCTATAGACAATAGATAGCAACGCCGTAGCTACATTTGCCAAGTTTTTATTTTGGGGCTGCTGAGAGAAATCTAGCTTGTTAATGTTTTGATTAGTGACAACATCGTTAGGCAGGTCTGTCAAGTCATGAGTTAGATGACAAATAAAAACATCCAAATAAGATACGTACCCGGGGCAAGGAGACCAAAAGGCAGACGTTCAACGAACTAGTCTAGCACATCGTTGAAATTGAATGTTCTACTCTGGCAAAATCTCTTCATCTGCGCCCCATATAGAATATTCGAAATAACGCCATTAAGGAGGCACTTCTATCTAGATCTAGACTAGCGTCAAAATAATTTTTCTAGCTAGCTGTTTCCTAGATCAGACTACTTAGCTTGCTCTAGCCAGCGCTAGCCCAAACCTAGCTTTCTTCTAGATTTCTATAGGTTGTTTTCCAGTCTGACTAGTTGTTGATACTGTGTGTGTACAAGAGGATTCAGAAAGATACGAATTTTTTTTTGTTCGACAACATGTGTGAGGCTTATTGCCATAATCTTTGCGAGAGATCACACAAATAATTTTTCATCTATTATACTTAATTTGGTTCAGATCAAAATTGAACGCAATTCATTTAATTTCTGAGAAAGATATCTTGTAATGTTTTTCAAATTATAGAAATTGTCTATTAGACTGCTAAATATTTTTTCTGAGATTGGGAAGTTCCATTTTAGCTGAGGATAGGAATTCCGGCCGAACTACGTTGAATCATCACAATCTGACAGTAATCTTCTACAAAAACGTCAAAAAAGTGAAAATCTTATCCGATTTAACTTGCTCCTGACCAGCGGAAATAAAGCGAATGAATTTTCTCTATTTCAAAAGAACATCCACATGCTTCAGGTTTTCTTGGATATTATATAACATATATAGATTACGAGGTTTTTTTGGAATATTTATGCAAACAGTAATAAATAATAAAGTTGTTGATAGCTCGAATCGTTACGATTGGCATTTTCAAATTTTGCGTCACTCCGCACGTACCATATCAATGCCACATCGTAAATATGAGCCTCGATCAGGAATAGATGAACTATTTACCATGAAATGTTCATTTGGATGTGACGGTAGTTGTTCCTCCATGAAAGCCGTTTGCCAAAGCTTTCATAAGAGTTTGCATGAATCGATTCTAAAATCTGGACTACTGCCGGCACATATTGGCGCTTTGATTCATATTTTTGTTGCATTCGAAAGCAATTTATAAATAGGAGTTGAACTTGCTGCACTGCACATATGTACGCCGGGGTAAAACGATTCTCTCCACCTAATGGGTTGAGAGATTTTATCGTATTTGAATGCACTCCAAACATTCTTTAGAGTCCTACAGCTGAGCGCAGAGGGAAGCAAATTGCTATAAATTTATAGCCAACGCACGTGACTAGGAGTGTTGGCAGTGGAATTTCCCTAATAAAATGTATGCGCATCCAACAAAGTTTGTTAATATCATGCTGTAAACTTTGTGCACGATTGGTACGTATTTACAAACATCAATATACACGTCGAGTAAAAAATTAAACAAATTAAGCGGAAATTACAGAAAGTATTATGACAAATTTTGCAAACGTTCACTTTTTTATATGGAATTGTTTATTGTTATGAGATAGGGTTAATCGGCTGCAAGTATTCATGTATTTGCAATCCTGAATGAATCCAGTTCTCACCGGGTTTAATCGATCAGAACTTGAAATTACGGCAAAACAATTAAGCGAGTGCTGCTACCTGATCATTTACGCTGTGAAGAGTTTTGATAAAAATCAGCTTAAATTGTTCAATAAAGTATGAGGCGCATACTCTGGTATTATGTTGTAAACGAACTGTAAACGACATATGAAGTGTTTGCCGTGCATTAGCTGAGTCTAAATTAGCTGGCGGTAGGCGTTTTTTTCATTTTCACGAGCACGTAAATTTGTGGAAAGTTCGTTCTAAATTTGTAAAAGGGGGAGTAGAAGTGTTGATATATTGAAGCTAACTGAAATACTTGCCCGAAGGGGAATGACAAATGTTGGCTTTGAGCAAATTAAGCAGACATGTATGTATTTGCGAAACGCAACGGCCAAGGAAGAATGAGATTCGTTCTAGTCTCAATAATATTCTTATGATTGATTTGTATTCCGGTAATAGACTCCCTTATTTTCACGGAAATCACTTCTATGGTTCTTCTATCTAACAAAACTCTCACAAAAAAAAAAACTGATCCGAATGTACAAATCCTTTTTTAGCGGTCTGTGAATCTTTCAGAAACGTACGTTTTATTACCGTTCAGGTAAAAATGTCAGAATTTGCTATGATATATAGCTTGTTACCATGACTGCCGAAACGTGAAGTAACTTGAAGGATTGTCCATTCCAGCATCAATTTCCAACTAAACTTGATTGATTACTTGGAAAGGAACATGTAACAAACACAAAACCGGATACCTTCACATAGATAAGATTCCAATTGCTCCCTCTTCCCCTAGTGCGAATTCAATTTTTAAACCATCATAATTAACAAATGAGCGTTCCGAATTGATTTCTTTAACGGATATGGTAATTTGACAGGTGAAATTATTTCGGCGTAAAAGAACATATAGTCATTTTCTAACGCGGGGTGTCTATTGAGAACTTGCACAGCTTCCAACATCTCCTTTTTAAAATTTTATGTAAAACAAAACCATGTTAAAATCGATTCACTGTTGCACACGCTTTTCTCCAAAACGGATGGGAACGGGAACGGGATGTAAATAATTTTTCTTTATCGAATATGGTCATGTGGAGTATCCGAAACTGATATTGGTTTTGACGAAAATTGCACACTTAAAATGAGACAGCAGTGACTTTCGGAAACTGCTCAACCCAAAAATTTGAAAAAATCAACCCCCTGAATGGGCTCGATTAGTACTTTTAAACGTGATCCATTTTTCGACTCTGGGTGACAAATTATGGAGTGAGAGCTCCAAAAAGTGTAACAGGTCCCGTTCCCAGAAACCATCCAACCGAAAAATCTAAAATCGGAATAAACTTAACAATAGCATATTACCACATCTTAAAAAGTTACTCGAAACCCCCCTTAAGTTCATTCTAGAAGAACGCCAGTACAAGTGATAATATAGGACATAACTTTGAAAAGTTTGAAGGAAATCCAATTTTTATTAACAAAATTGCAGAAGGTCAAAGTTTTGTATTTCATGTGATTTGATTGCACTCTAAGATGAGTATGCTGTCATCGGCATATAAAGTAGGCACATATGAGGACGAAATGCATGGGAACACTTTAGTTTTCTTTTTTCAAGCTTTTTTACTTATTTGCTCATCTAAGATGGAAATGTTGTACGCTAGCACCACTGATATTCAATCCACGCTTTTTTGTAGGGAATTAGTCGGAAATTACAATTACAATAATAATAATCGTTGGCGCAACAACAATCCATATTGGATCATGTGGAATGTGTTAGAGCACTTTATTCAAGACCGTAACGGTACACTACAGGATTACACTACCCTGTAGGAGACAATGTGGTCAGCATTGCGCTCGCCCGAGATTATTACCCTGATTTCACTCAGATATTCATCCACAGCTGAGTCGACTGATATCCAACATCAAATCACGATCCAAATTCCACTGCCAACAGTGAGATTTGAACCGCCCCGCCACCTTCCGTACGACAGCCTTGTGCTCTAACCACTCAGCTCTTCGGACACAATCATCATTAGTATGCGGTAATAGACAAGGTTTATTTGTTTAGGATGAGCACAATGTTTATGTCCTTAATATGTACATAATGTTGGAGTACAGCAGTATATGAAGGAATATTGAAAAACGTGCGCATACAAAACTGTGAAATCAGAATGACAAAATCCTGAATTGCCGGCACGGAACGATCGATTTTGAAAGCGTTTTTATTGCAAGAAAAGTAATTGAGCAGAAAATATGCCAAGCGTGAATTCGAATATGGTGTATAACTTTTTGATAGCCGGCGAGAAGTCTGTGTAATGCACCAGCAATTCGAACTTTCGAAGTTGATATACTGTCAAAACATCTACGCGCCATCATTTCCAGTTAGCTGAAATGCACTTAAGCTGCCACCTCTGCATTTCAATGATATCGGCCATGGCTGACAGGCCTTTGTGCCGACCAAATTTTCTGTTTGAAATAGCGTCAGAGCAGCGTATTCCGATGATAAGTAGCACGAAGGTTTGGAGCTTTCGAATGACAGCGATGGTCAACTGTCTTATTCTGATATAGTAGGACAGAAAGTAAACAAATACTGAACAGTCTCAACTTAATTTTGATGCTGAGATAATTGCATTTCTTCGATCGCTATTAATGCGTCGGGCGATATTCAGTTCGGTGCCACCGTCTCGACAGAAACCACGCTTCCTAGATATACAAATTGATCGACGCCTTCAATGCTGTGCCCATTGATGCAGATAGGAAGCGTGCGACGAGCCGTCAGACTGAGAACCTTGGTTTTGTTGATGTTTATATTCAGTCCAACTCTACTGGCCTCTCTTTCCAAATTCAGATTCATATGGCCAAATTGAGAGGGCAAGCAAATGTCACCAGAGCCTTTCAATGTGCTATACCAAACAGTTTTCGCGCGAGTAACCCGCTGGTCATTCTGCGATAGTAGAATAAATAGTATATGACAATGTTCATTTAGCATCCAGTGTATAATCATTGAAATTTTTGAGTTTCGATTGGTTTTGTTAGTTTTTCTCCGGGGTCCACAATTACTTTTCGTTACATTTTTATTTTCGATTTGTCACAATTTCGGCAGATGCCAAACTTTATCTAATACTAGTGCGAAGTGCTAAGTAGTTAGGATCAAATGATCCTACTTAGTTAAAAAAGACTTTGGGTATGATGTCGGTCAGCAGAGCGAGGAGCATTTCCAACAACATCGAGCACGTTTGCTGAATGGTGCGCTCCTGCTTGTTTTAAACCAGACTGTGCGAGTGTCCCAGGACATTCAGGGAAACCGTGAGAAATTGAGGTACAATACCTGCAATTGAGGTACAATATTTGCAGCTGACAATATTATGTGGATTAGAACCATCCTCTGGCAGATCCAAATTTCCTTGATTCCCCGAGCCAGTGTCTTATACTTTCTTCTCTGCGTATTTTCGCTCTATGTTGTTATGATATAATGAGGTGTAGCAACATCAATTATAGGATTGTATTGATAGTAACTAATAGCTGTATTTACAAACTTATATTGTCGAACAAGTTGGAGATGTGTTATTGTCGAGACATCATTGTGTCTCTTGAGGTAGTCGTTCAGGAAAAGCCCCGGACGTGATTGTAATGCATGTACGATGTGGCCCAATATTTGGCCAGGTGAGCTACATCCCCGGCAAATGCCAGGAGAAGCTTGACAATTCTTTATTACATATTTCAGGCAATTTAGGGTTTTAGAGATAGATTTCATTCCCATATTTCTTTCTTTTCCTGGTTAGTGGTTGTCTCTCCATTGGAATTTCATCTTTTAGCATAAGTAAGTTTCTTATCTGCATCTACAATTGTTTCTTGAATCTCCGATATTTCTGCTTTGCTGGAAGTACCTTTCCATTTTCATTATGACCTTGCCATGCATTTTGCTTATATCAATCAGACCTCACCGTCGTCATTAAAGTACAAATTTTCTTTTGAAAGTCCTCGAGGTCATTTTATTTCTAATGGATAATGCCTATGCGATAGACAATGCTGATATAGCGTAAGAATAAATTACCTGTATTTGGTTTCTCCCATTGAGCTCATTTATTTTAATATCCGATTCGAGTTTACCGGTGATTTTGTCTTTCATCTTCGCTTTATGACTGTCGTTATTTTGCAGCATTACTAAATGTTTGTGCTACTCAGTTTACATTTCTTGGGCATTTATCTAGCCAAAAGGTATTTGTAAGTCACTAGGGAATGTTCCAACTAGCTCCAGAAGAGGTTCCAGTTTATTTTTGGTTGCATCATATAGTTTTAAATCATCTACATATAGAAGATGATTTAATTTACACACGTTGCCTACTGTTGGCTTTATTATCTATTATTAGTAGTAGTTACCTCAGTAGACTCATAGCTAAACAAGACCAGGCCAATCTGGTTTTGTGAGAGAGAAATATCCCTTTATGTATTGGCATTTTAACTCCTCCGTGTCTATCTTTTCCGAGGCTTGGGCAGATTATAGTTCTCCGCATCGCTGAATCTATTTGATAAAGAAATAAAACACTCTGATTTTTCCGACAACAGGATATATTTTTCCATTGCAAATGCCCATTTCAATTCAATTCAATTTTTTTATTTTGGAAGGCCCTTTTTAAGGTTTTGTTTTACACACCTTACTAAAATCGGTTTACTTTCTGTCTGTCACATCTATTATTTCAGAAATAGTTATTCCTATTGATACGACATTTGGTAGGAAGATGGGATCGGTGAATCCTTTTGCATGCAGCGATTAAGATAACTCTGTTAGAACACTCCGAATACCCAATATAGAAACTGTAGTTTTTGTGTGGAATATATTCCTTCTGTTCGAAGCACTACCGCTTTTCTTGAATGTTGCTTTATATAAACATTTCCAGGAATATAATCAACAATCTTTAAAAAAAATAAAAACTCACGGTCCCCATACACCCAAAAGGGGAGTTTTAATATTTTTTTCCACGGAATATAGTCACGTGGGGTATCAAATGAAAGGTCTCGATTAGTACTTCTTGAAGCAATGGTTGCAAAGTGGAGGAGTGCGGGGATCCGGAAAGAGTCAGCTACGTCAAGGCTCCTTCTCGACAACTATTCTACCTAAATATCTGAAGAGGAATATGGTTGCATAAATTTCTTGCATTGTAAGACATTGAAAGTCTCTGTCATACTAAATTGAATGGAGTAAGTGCATCCAGACACACATACAAATTATTGGAGTTGAATAATAGCAACAAGTGCCAATCATTTTGGATCGACCGTCGAAAATGCAGCGCAACATCTCACACGTTTTCAAAATGTTGTACTGTTGCATGGATTAAACCGAGTGTCACGAGACAAATTTATGCCGTGGAGGGCAGAATTTGGGTGATGCATTTGAAATTTGTACGTACGTACGTACGTTCAGTAAGGTCTGGATTCTCTGGGCTGCAGGCCACAATGGCGTAGAAGGCAATAAAGAAGCAAATGAGCTATCCAGAAAAGGAACAGCGACGCCGCCGCACCTGCCGGAGCCACTCTGTGGAGTCGGACATACGTTCGTGGTTACTACACTAAAAACGAAGAGAAACTGCTGAGGGAACTGTAGGGATCTCCGGATCATAGTAGGAATACTCACTGATCACTGTATTATTACCTGGAAATACCTGGGAGTATGGAACATAATAAAGTTCCGGTCGGTTATAGGCTTAAATGATAAACATATACTATAATTGGTAAAGAGGCCCAATAGATCTTTTAGAACGCTGATAATATCTTAAAGATGATCTAACAATAGCAACTTACTACTTTAGGTCATCTAGGAATATCAAGGGTGTCAGCTCTTAATACGTAGGCTATATTTAGTAATCATGAAAACTAAAGCGAGCTCAATGAGTCTCCTTGGAAAATGCTTCTCCGTATGCGGATGAGGGTCTGAAGCGATGGTACACTCAGATTTGCGTGCTGACAAGGTTGGATGCCACTCTTCCATAATTATCATCAAAAACTTTATTAGCTTCAGGTCAGTGTGATACAGACGTAGGACAATGATTACCTATGTATACGGAATCGATGCAGCAACAAAGGAGGCTTTTTTTGGCCTCTAGTTGTCTGTCTTACAACTAATGAGTCGATAACAAGTTACTTGTAATCCCTTGATCTAACTCGGCAACCATCCTGTTTTTTAGAAAGAATGGTCTCGAGGTGCGCATTCACTCTTTCTGGCAAGTAAATAATCGGTCTTGTGGCTGCGGGGTCCTGAACCGTGTCCTTTTTACAAACAAGGCAAGTAATCTCCGCAGTGAAGAGTGCAACTTGCTTCGGTCGACCAACAGCATGGTTTATCGTCGACCAATAGCATGGTTTATCAAGCCGACCCCGCTTGTGAACTGAACAGAGCCTGAAGAAAAAGAAGACTGAAGAGAAGATTCGACGAGCTATAAACAACTCGATAAACTCCATGTTCACCATAGAGAGCGACAGGAAGGACGACATTGCGGTAAATTTTCGATTTGAAACGTTCGTTGATACGTCATTTACAAAGAACACCAGTTGCGTTAATGCGTGAAGCAATTTCATAACGCAGTTCTTCATTGGCTGATAGCGTTGACCCGAGGTATTTAAATCGCTCTGTTTTGGCCAGATCACTGCCGCTGACAGTAATTGTGCCTGTTTCATGGGGATCGTTCGTCAAAAATTGAGTTTTGTTTCAATTCAATCTGAGACCCTGTTGCATGAGGCGATCATTCAATTTTTGGGCAAGTTGTTGGAGATCATTTTTGCTATTAGATGATAGGAAAACATAATCTGCATAAAGCAGTGTGTAGGGCGCTGGACGTTGGATACCACGTATCCATAACAAGAACAAAGAGGAGTGGTGAGAGGGCGCTTCTTCGATGAACACTAACAGAGACACGAAGCGGTTTTGATACACCCGCCATACTTCGAATTTTAATTTTCGAATCTTGGTAGAGCAATTGAACCCAGCGAACGAGTTCTTCTGGCATTAAGTGTAGTCGTAAAACATACCAGATGAGTTCGTGTGGCACACGGTCAAACGCGACAGCAATGCTTCTCACGATGTTTTTCCATGAGTAACCGCGCAGCGTGTATTGCGTTAGTAGTTACACAGTTCTTGACAAATCCGGCTAGATTCACGGTTATTTCAACGATTTTGCGAATACGGTTGTTAAAAATGTGTTCAAAAAGTTTCATGGTATGGGAAAGTAATTTGAACATTCTGCTGGACTACCTTTCTTTTTCCATATTGGAACAGTGGTATTTTCTTCCCATTCAGATGGTGTTCGTCCTTCCTGAATAACCCGATTCACTGAGCCACAGTGTTGGGTCCCAGCTCTTTGCTTTCCAGAGCTCAGATTTGATGCCGTCAGGTCCTGTGGATTTCCCCGATTTCATTCGCTCGGCTGACAGCGACTGCTTTCTTTGCTTCCAGGTTGGCATTCTTATAAGTTTGCCAATTGGTCAGTGTTTTATCGTTGAGAAATTTGTGGTAGAGGTGTTTCTTTTCACGGACCTTCATTTCAATATCGTCATTCCAAAGCCAAGTATCTCGGCTGATATACCACTTACCTGGCTGGGTGACCCCAAGGGTCGCAGAGGCCGCTTTGTGGATCATGTCTTTCATTTGGTTTCACGATTCTTCCACATTCGTAATGATTGATAATCGCATAAGTGAGATAATTTCTTCCATCTTCTCACGAAATTGCGCTGTTGTATCGGTGGCTTAATTCACAGGACGGCAATCAACGGCCGATGCTGAGGTGCGATAGTCTCATAAGGAACGGCTGTCTTATGAGAATATAGTCGATTTGCGTTTTACTGTTCCCACTATAAAATGTAGGAAGATGAGACAATTGTTTGATAAACCATGTATCTTCAATAACAGCGCAAAATTATGGCCGGCATTATGGCATGGCAGGCACTTTCAGTGGTAATCCACCGATAATCTACAAAAGCCACCCTAATATCCTTCTGCTTCCGTCACCGGCAAACCCTCTACAATTTATTCCCCATCGGACGGTTAATAAGTGTGCTTCGGTGAGAACTGGCTCTCCGCAGTGCCGCGTGGTGTTACTAATGTCGCCAACTTTACCCCCATTGACTCTTGGTCACCAGGTTCGGCGATGAACTCAAATCGAACATGTTCTTTGAAGACTGTCCGAATTTGTGTAAAACAAAACCCTCCCATATATGCAAAAAGTAAATGTAAATTTATTTTCTTGTAATATATTCGTGTGTATACCAGCTTCTTGAAATTGACGGGAAAACCCACTTTACGTTCATCCAAGGAGTACCTTATACTGCAATGTCTCGTGTAAATGCTATTATTAGTATCAAAGTTATAGTATTAGTAGCAGTTATAGCATCTGAAGTCATAGAAATAAGATAATTAACGAGAGTAATTTACATATGAGTAAAATACTAGTTTTGTGTGAAATAAAACCTTATTAAAATCGATTCAATGACTGTCTGTCATACCCGACTTACTCGGAAACGGCTGAGCCTATCGCCACGAAATTCGGTGAAATCGTGTAGCCTCTGAATCATTTTACGTATAGCAAGTGGCGCCATTTTCTGTTGAGTTTATGGAGGATTCCCCATACATGTGATTTGGCGATAGTTGGATATCAAATGAAAGGACTCGATTATTATTTTCTGAAACTAATCCTAGTTTTGATATTGAGTGTAACATAGGGGAATGAGGGCTCAAATTGTGAGCTCCTGTAAGTGAAACAGGTTTTTCGTTCTTAAAACCTATTCAAATAAGCAATCTAAAAAATTACAATTACAGTAGGTGCATCTCTACGAGGCCTTCAAACAGATCCCGTCCTGATATCTACGCAAATGAAGTTAGTAATGATGGATTACCATTGACTTAAGTTCATCTTAGAAGTAGAAAATAAATATGTCAATATAAGTAATATAATAGGGTATAATTCTGGGAAGTTTGGAGGAAATCCAATAATTATTAACAAAGCTATAAAAGGTCAAACTGGTATTTCTTGTGAATTCATTGCACTTACATTGCACACAGAATATATAAAATGAACACAATACATATGAACGGCAAGGCGACTGAGAAAATTTTAGTTTTCCTCTTTTAGTTTTTTTAGTTATTTGTATATGAGTATCAATTACTCAAGACCTACATATGTATATGTATATGCTAATGAAATTTGCGGGTAGTGTCCAGTTTTCCTATTTCGCGCTCGATATTTCAACCTTTTTTAGAATTTTTGTTTGGCAATAAAAAAGTGTAATATTTTCAATTTTTATATGTATAAGTTATTACTGGAGTCTTGAATTATCATACATTTTTCATTAATGAATTTGATAATCGTCTGCGTTTGTTTGTTTTTTTGCGCTGGTTGGAAGCACATCTCCATTCGTAGTAATCTGAAACCAAACTTTAAACATTTTCTTATTCTGTATTAAAATGGTGGAGCTGTAAAGAAAAATCTCCAAAAATCGTGTCTCTTTCCATTGAAAAGCCAGAATAAACAGAAGAAATGGTTAACAGAAATACGTAATCAAGATGGATGGATTGGACAGAATGTGTAGAATAATGTGTAAAAATTTCATCACAATCGGGTGTAGAGAAATTTAGTTGTGCTTCGCATCAGTTGAAAAGGTGTGGTTTCGATTTCTGGAAACCATCAAATAGGAAGACCCCCTTAATTAAGATTGATGTGTACGTATGTTAGTGCCATCGATATTCAATTTACAAACATCTATGTATGATTTTACGCGCGAAGTAAAGCGGAAATATTTAGATGGATTCCTACATATGCATGCATCAGTATGCGCTAATAGGCAATGTTTTTTTGTTTAGGACGAGCAGAATATTGTTATCTTTAATATATACATAAGTATATTTTGGAGTTTGAAAATATGTGAAGGAACATTTGTATTCTTAGCTTTTTATTAATTGAAAACCGTGCATAGGAAGTCCCTCATATAAGAAGAACAGAAAACCCTTATACCCGGAACGCCTAGCTTCCGGTATTCCGACTTGTTGGTTTCTGTTTAAGGTTAATTTCTGCACACTTGCTAATAATGTTGAACTTCGAGTGTGAAGCGTATGAACTTGATTATCACCGATATAGGACTTTCAAGAGCAAATAATTTTTGTAAATGGATCTTGAAATGCATGCGAGTCGCAGCAAGTAACTTACTAACGTTTTATCCAAAGAAGACGCGAGATTTAGGTTATCTTGACGTAAAAAACAACACAACAACAATATATAAAGGCGACGAGATAGCATATATAAAAATAAAGTTGAGCTAATCTACTGGATTCTACATTTCTTGGACTATGCTTTTCATTACAAACATTTGGTTTAGATAATATTATTATAACAAAATATTTGATATTGCCAAGTACAGAATAATAGTAAAAGTCATAGTAAAAAATAAATGACCATGAAGTTTGGGTGGGCTATTTTATTAGGGTAACTGGGTAGTCTGGAAAAAATTTAAAAAAAAATATTTTCTGTTTTTATGCCAAAATTCTTTGTGGTCTATGAACCAACAAACATCTCAAATTCAAAATTTACTGTATTGTCGTCCGGTTCTTAGTGCGTGCCGACTGTAAAAGATAACGAACGCTGGCTGGTAATACGTAATGGAAACAAAAATGTTCCGTTGGATCACTGATATAATACGCCATCATCACATCCGAGATGAGGACATCTGTGATCGATTTGCCTTTTTCTCCGAAACGGCTAGACATATTTGGAATTTATTGGACATATGCAGACTGCGAAATCCCATACATAAAATGTGTGGAATTTACGGGGTCCCCATATAAATGGAACTACTATTCTCGACTATTACTTTAGGAAACAGGTCTGAGATTTAACATCTGCTGAAAACTTAACTTTCGTTCAAAAGGACAAATTTGAAGTGAGGCAGGACACAATCTTAGTAACTACAGATCCAAAAAATCAAAGAAAAATTATGAAGGTGCCTATATGTGAAATTTCGGCATCAAAATGCATCTCATATTGATTCGTTTTCAAATCAAATTATAATGTATAATATGATACTATATTTTTGAAGTTTACTGGAACACAATCTAGAGCATAATATAGGGGATGATAATGAAAAGTTTTAAATAGAATTGTGTTATTATTAATAAAGTCATAGGAGATCACACCTATTTATTTCGTGTGAATTCACTACACCCTAACTCAGCATATTATGCCATCTTATTTTTTTATGAAATCTAGATCTCAATACATACAAATTTAATAAATAAAATTCATCCACATTTTGAACATTTACTGGAAATCCTGTTTTTGGGCTGGTCAACTACCAGTACTTAACATTGCTTCCGAAGGGTACTTATATATATTACATGTAATTGATTGCGACATATGTGTTCTGGGTAATAATTTCTGTGTATGCTTTGCGATTGCTGAATTTTCGAGTAGTCATCACGTTTAGTTCCCTATATTCTATATCCTTTTCATAATTACAATTTTTATCCCGCTTGGTGGACTGGTAGTGTTCTTATATATTTAACGCCCTTATTGTTCCTACGCACAGCTATAACATTGGTATTCAAAATACTTAACAAAACCTTACCTCCTCCATTTTGTTGACACAGATATGGAAAACGCCATATGTTGCCCAATCCCACTGAATATCCAATTATGCTGAGGAAGAATTGCATTTTGCCAGACCATGCTGCACGATCTGGATCACCTGCGGCGCCATCTCCCGAACCGACTGAGTTTCGCGATGGTGCGGTTAAAACAATTGTTACACCATGTGTTCCGTCTCCACGTGCTCGTGTGTTCAATGGTGCCATTTCATGTCCATTACGAGGACCTGGTGCATCGATAATTTTAGTGGCCGCCATGTTGAAATTTTCTTATAAACGTGCACACAGTGGATTAAATTAATAATACTATATTTATTCAATAATATCACGCGCATATATTATAATTATCTCTTTTTGGATTTTAATTTCATTTAGTTTCACAGTGTCAGTGTTTTTCTAATGAAATTTTATTCGCAGGCACAATTTCTCGCAGTTATTTTTAAGAACCGAAGTATCTCATCTACTTGTGATTTAGAGGTCTTTAAAAAAATGCGAATCCTTCATAGTTACAACTAGTCACACTATGGCCAACAGATTTAGCATTCATTCGCTATATTCCTGAGAGTGTTTATTCCCATTATATAGAAAAGTAAAGAATTCATAGAAGCGAAAATAAGAAAAATACCATTCAGATGATACTCTAGTCCATAACAGAGCTAACTTAATTATGTTTCCAAATAAAAGGTAGAGTGTTGATACAATTTTGTAAGGACAATTACTTGGCGGCACAAATCAAATATGCCACAATATATTAATACTTTTCCCCGGATGATATAACTTTGATTAGATTTTAGTAGGATTTGAAATATGGCGTGCTCAACTCAATGGAAGTTTCATCGATTGTATCCTTGAATGTTTACTCCTACCTTTCTCCAAATGATTGAATATTAATCAATAGCAAGCAGGAATCGAATTTTCCCAACAAGGATGGAAAGTTCCAGGGAATTGGCTTTTACTTTGCCGAATATAGTGTGATGCTCCACAACATTGTTCCATTTCGGGGATCTGTAATTCGATTTTACTTCGAGTCGGCAAGGTCAACCTTTGGCAGATGGCCGAGGAACAACGACTTGAGTAAAAGCGAATTATTTTGTCTTGGAAGACTCATTGGTCCATGGGCGAAGTGAAGATTATGCAACGTTTTTCCATTATTTCATATCGACGAGCTAACCCTTCCATTAAAAGTATTTTCATAATTTATGCTGTCAAGCGGGTGGCTGCTCCCTTTACGACGCAATATTCTTTCCTAAGCTTCTATGTAATATTTTATTGATTAAAATCATATGCTTAAATCACAACCAGCCAAATATCCTTGTTCGAGATATTTGTTTGAAACTAAGTCGATGTTATATAACCCCCGAACAAAATACACATTCCATTTCTCGGCGAAAGTTTCAGGAGCGCAATAGGAAGGATTTTATGTAACAGAATGGAGACGTTTAGTTGATGGGCTTTGAGAATTACACACACTTTACTGACGGATATGAAACTCTTGAAATGCGCGACACTTTCGTGGAGTTTTAAGAACGCCAACCATAGGGATATTTTATACTCAATTTTATTAAGAGTACTTTAGAAATAGGAGGCTACTACGCAGTGCCTTGGTCGTGACTTCGGTGACCGACATCGTTTGGGATGGAAATATGTTTGATCGATCGTCGGCAATGCATATTATACATACATATAACTGCTCCATTTCGTGAAGGTTAGCCCTAATCAAGAGACAAGATGACTGAATTGTCTTTTTTACATTGGATAATAGCATATCTGTTTCCGGCTTTGGTAGGAGAGACAATATTTTTAATAGATGGGGAGGGCAAGGTGCTTTTAGAGTCAAGTGGCTCACACAATTTGTAAATCAGCGAATAGAGTCTTTCTAGCAATTACATCCTTGGTCAGTGCAATCATATTTGCTTTGTTCATTATTACCTGAAGTGATAAACAAATCTACTGAAGGATGTCTTCTACTTTCAGAGTACTCTGAAAATTAGGTTTTAATTTCTAATCTTTACCGATTAATATAAGCAAATATCTTAGATATGACATGAGTAGAGAAAAACTGGAAAGAGTTTGCTAATTTTAATAAATACAACGCCAATCAAAAAAACTACACTGACGCAGCAATTCGTATTACACCTAGTAGAAATCTAATTCCAAAATTGTGGTTTTAAGTATTTCGTAGGCAACAAAAACCTTGTTAAATCGTTCTATCAGATATCACGGTTTGCTTCCATAAATTGGCGATACATACCAATACAATATTCCCGCATCTTGACGATTGCTCATCGATGGTAGCAGGTAAACAAACAGCAATGCGAATATAGAATCAAAATTGCAGATGGAAAGTTCGACTGAGAAAAGCCAAATGTGCAACAGGAAGTCGATCAACTCAGAACTTATTAAAAATCATTCTATGACTACCAAGTCTTATAATGATCCACCACCCCAAAACATCATTAAACTAGCACAGAACATTGTTCACTGTTTTTGGGAATATGATCCCAGCTGGAATTTGTTCCTAGAAACTGACCTAACTTTAACTAGATTTACTTAGTCATCATTGGGTCTGTCTGGAAAAGTCTAGATAGGCCCTAGCTGGCTTTTAATGTTTTGGTTATACTGGATACAGAGTAATGGGTTAAGATGTGTCAGGTCAGCGCTTATGTAGGGCCAACCTATATTTTTTTGTATCATGATAAGCATAATTCCGGACGTGATCTCCAAATCGTTGCACACTTCAAAGGATTTAGGAATTTTCAACCGTTTTATTACAGAAAAAGAAGCCTTCTCAAATCCTCGACGTCTGCGAGTTGCGAATTGCAATTCTGATTAATAATCACCTATCGTTGCATTTGAACAGTAGTTTCCGAAAATGGGCACTTGAAATAAGTGGACCACTTCCTTTCGGCCACTTAACCTCGCTGTACCTAAACTTTGCCTGAGGGCTTCTCTTTCAAAACACTAGACACTACTTGAGCGGTCTACTGACTCATTGTCATTTTGAACAACCTAATTATTTTGAACCGGAACACCCAATTCGGGCAGTATTTTATACAGTACAAATTGGTCTATACTGTCGTACGCCGGATTGAAGTCCACTAATATTTTGTGTTCATCAACGCTATACCCTCACTACTTTTCAAGTATTTGCTTCACCCAGAAAATGTAGTGAAACCTTGACTTTCGCGCAGAAAGTTCGGTGGTAATCACCAATTAAATTTCATGTGAAAGGCTACGAAATTCATTTATACTTTTCACATCAGAGTCTACCGTCTTTTTTAAAAATAGGACATATGTGCATATTAGACTTTTGATTCGTCCCTTCAGCTTTTTTGCAAGATTCTTGAAGCTTCGATGTCACAGCTGCAGTTCCTTGCTAATTATGCAGTCCATAACCAGGGTTTTTAGACCGAAATATTTTTACGAGATGCTTGATGTGTGTCCTCAGTGTGGGTGATGAAGTGGTGTAAACGGCACCACTACGGTATCTGCTATTTCGGATTGGCTGATTTGTACCATCGTATTTAAAGTGTTGGAGCCACGTGACTTTAATCTTTTTCACGTCTCCTGTCAGATGACTTTGTTGCGTTTTTACTGACTTACTTAAGATTATTTTTTAATCTGCAGAAATCGTCATTTATATGAATCTTTTCGATTTTCTTTTTTGCCAAGAGTTTCTAAATTCTATGTACCTTTCCTCTTTTATGCATTGTTTCTGGTACTATCTGCATGTAGAGTTTTTCTTTTTCAATGCTTAGAAGCCGGAGTTCTTGTCCAATAGTTTTTTCCGCGGTTCGTGATGATCCTGATTTAGTGTTGGATGATATGTTTTTGCTTCGATATATCTGGAGGCAGTTTCTTCATCCTCGGACTTTGCGACATGAAACTTGACATTTCTATTGTTTGCTATTTGGCGTCGAAATTTCACTCGAACCAAAGATATATATATATATTTAATTATTGCGTCGGCGGAGATTTTAAAACGCGGCTGGAATAGCTATCCATAGATGCATCCAAAGCATATGATATGAGGAGAAAAATTCCAAAAACTGGACAAATGTGTCATCTGCTTCATCTGTGAAGACGGTAGAAAGCAACAACTTATGATACCTAAAGGAATATTTTACTGCTTTGTTCGTACTACTACTACTATAAGGTCTTAGGACACCTTGAGCGAAAGCTTCTATCGGAGAGGCTCAAGCGTGGACTGAAATCCAGAACAAATCAAATATTTGTGAAGTGCCGATGATATAAAACATTTAGTCTTAAACATCATTGTATAAATACACGACGTTTATTACCGAATTTAAAATTAAAAATATATTAGGTTGTTGCACATGAAATGGCCGATTTGGTACTAAAATTTGAAACGACAGTAGGGCTTACAAAAATTTATTTAATTGATCAAAATAGGTGCCAGTCAATTCACTTCTCCCAGCGAGATACAAGAGCATGTATGCCAGTTTTGTAGAAGTCCAATTTTCGGATGTTGATAAACTCGTCGAAGCCAATTTTGATGGCCTCTTCATTCCTAAATTGTTTTTCCGTCAAAAAATTATTCAAATATTTAAAAAAGTGGTAGCCGCTTGGCGAAAGGTCCGCTGAATATGGTGGCTGAGGCAGAGTCTCATACTGCAATTCGTTCAACTTTTGAACCGTTGTTCTGGATACGTGAAGTCGTGCATTGTCGTGAAGGAGTATCACATCATGTCTGTTGACCAATCTCGGCCGTTGAATACTCAATTCTTAGTGCATTTTCTCGAGTTGGGCACAGTATTTCTGTGCATTTATCGTTTCTCCAAGTGCCAAAAAAGAGTAGTGGATAACTACAGCTGTAGACCACCAAAAAGTCTCCATTACCTTCTTCGGATGGAGGCTCTGTTTCGGCATATACTTCGGTGGCTCATCAGCATCTAGCCATTGTGCTGATCGGCGACTATTGTCGTATAACATCCACTTTTATCACATGTCACTGCTCTGTGTAAAAAGGAATCGCTTCTGTTGCGGAAGAGTAAAGAGCTGCAAATTTACATTCGAAGCGCCACGTTTTGCTCGTTAAGGGCTTGCGGAACCCATTTGTCGAGCTTTTTCACTGTTCCAAGTTTTCGCAATTGCCGGGAAACTATCGAATAGTGTACGCCCAGTTTCTCTGCAATGTTCGCCTAGCACACGCAGTTCGTCGTTATCAATCGATGGTCCTGGATGTCCTTGTGGCTCAATTTGAAGGTCTACATCGCCTGACCCGAATTTTTCGAACCACCACCGTGTGGTTCGTGCATTTACCGTATCAGGTCCAAATGCGCTGTTAATGTTCTTGGTCGCCTCCGATGCTCTATGACCGAGTTTGAACTCATACAGAAAAAGTATACGTTCTTGGCTCTTTAATATCCTTTTTTCCTTTTTATTCACTGTTATCACAACGATGATCAAAACTGAAATGACTCCTTGATTAATTGTAGGATTATTTATACTTCATTATCTGACACCGCCAACTGGTGGTGGTTTGATACAGAAAAATCGCAACTAACTTCACTTAATTGCCAAATCGGTCATTTCATATGCAACAACCTAATAGAAAATATAATACTATCGAGCCCCGCTCACTAGGTTTAGCCTCGAGGAATTTTTTTATGTTTCAGAGTGTAAAATTACGGGTTTGGACATTTTATTTCATATTTTTTTGTTGGACAGAACGATTCAGTAACACCCAAAGAACCATAAGATCCGGCTCGCCATATATTTGAAGAAGTTTATATTCTCGAACTTTATGGTGGGGATATATATTATTCAATTTCAACTTGAGATAATTGCATATTCAAATAAACTTCAGATAGTATCGCCATTAAAAGGCATAACGATGCTTGGCTAGACATATTGTCGGCACCTTCTATTCCATTTCAAAATGCTGACAAGAAACATCGCAAATCTGTTTGCTATGTTATTTTTTTAGGGAAAGTGTTAGGGCATTCAAGTTTAGATAAACAAAGAAAAGATGCAGTCGCCAACCGTTTACTATTTTTTTCTTGGTGACATGCATTTCATTTCTTACCATCTACTTTGCTGGTAAATGCAAGAGGTACGATCCTCTTTAAGTCCACCCAACTACTGGCCTATGCTGACGATATCGACATCATGGGAAGAACAACCCGAAACGTACAAACTGCCCTCATCCAGATCGAGCAAGCGTAAATTAGGGCGAGCGTTAGGGTCAAAAATCACAACCGATAACAGCTACGACCATGAAATCTACACACGGTTGTTGTCAGCCAACAGAGCCTATTTCAGCTTACAAAAACTGTTCCGCTCGAAACGTCTCACCATAGGGTCAAAGCTCTTACTGTACAAGACTATGATCTTGCCAGTCCTCATGTATTCCTCGGAGACTTGGGTTCTAGCAAGAAGAATTGCGAACTCTTGACCGCGTTCGAGAGAAGAATCTTCCGAAGAATTTTTGGCACCCTACATGAGGATGGACGATTCCGTAGTCTACAGAACGACGAAATCTATGAACGATACCAAAACCGTCAGTTTGTGGATAAAATCCGGCTCAATAGATTTCGGTGGGCATTTAATCCGTATGGATGAGGATGATCCAGCCCGGAAAGTCTATAAAACAATATCTATGGTAGAAAAAGAAGACGAGGCAGACCCTGCCTGAGATGGAGCGATGGCGTAGGTCAGAACGCCAGACAGAATTGGTGGACTTCGGCGCAAAACCGGTATTCAGGCCTAGACCGGATACCGGTTGTTGCGCCGTTGATGGTGATGATGATCTACTTTGCTTATATAGGTTGTTGTTTAGGATCTGTCGTGTTTTTGCGATGATAAAAGGGAGCGTCTTTCCACCTATTGGCACTTTCGGTCACACTGCTCCCAGGGCAGAGGTGAGGCAGCGTCTGATGAATTGCCTCTGCCCTGGACGAAACCGTCAGTCAAATTTTTGATTCTTTTCGATTTGCCTATATAGTTTTAAAATACTCAGAGAAAATACAGAACAATATTTAAATACTTATTTTAAGTTCTCAAATAAGGCAAAAGCCATTACCTATTGAACATTTGCTGATTGTAATATTGAGGTCTCAAAGGAAAGTTGAGAAAGAAATATTTATCCTTGTGTCAGTAAGTAAGATTCTGTTTTAGAAAATGTATCTCTCCAAAAATCGTCCGTAATAAATGTGAAGAAGTAAATTTGATTCAATGCTGTGTAGAGTATCAAATGTGCGGCAGAAGGGTCAAGGTCGTATTACTCAGTTGCAAATCGATTTTGCGTCTAGTGTAAACAAGGGACCACCATTTCAGTGCAACATGGCGATGTCGCAAATGGATCGGCCAATAACTAAATAACTCTGGCTATATGGACGATTCAGTGAAACAAAAGGGGGCTCTGCGATTTCGTTCAACGTAGAACAACTTCCAGTAATACATGGAGCACTCGATGCTGGAAAGGTATTTCATAAAAACTCTATCATTTCAGCGACCAAGAGTTCAGATGGTTAACCGTCCCTTTCAATGGCTGCTATTTCCATGTAGAAGTATATGACGGTAATTGAACATAGTTCATGTTCATTTTGTTCTTCCAGAATGAGGTTGAGCGGTAAAGGAATTCCGCTGTAGTAAACAAATTTCTGCCACTTCGATTTTCAATCAGAATTCCATTTCACAACGGACGTTCATTCGACTGTGCATGTAACTAATAGCTATTCAGCAGGCGACGACGACGTCAAGTTCCTATTGTAATCATGTTTTACGAAGCACTTTTCAATCATTAGTTGAATTGCAGTTAATTGTTACAATTCATTTTGCGGAGTATTGTCCATTGTTACATACATGCTTATCGAATTCGAATGCGTATCGCTGGGAGCCTTAGAACCAATTCAAGTCCGCAATTTTAAAAAAATTTCACTTATTGGGGCAAACCGGATGGAAATCCTTTGTGGTTAAAGTCCTTATGACTTTAATAGCCGAACAGCTCATATTCCATTCCATGTGCTCGCTGAACTAATACATGCGCCGCAGTAAACCTCTACATCCTTGCCGACACACTATCGGACGTGTAACGAACTAGGTACATACATACATGCAGGGATAACCGGGAACAAACCACCCTAGGGGTGGAAGTTCGGGATAGAAACTCAACTTGAAGATGAAGTGGGGTGGGCAGTCAGGGGTCAATTCAGCGGAAAATTCCCAAAAATGTTCAAGGCTTGTTTGAGGTAGCTCTATAAATGTAAACCAGAAATATATCCTTTAAAATCTAGCAATAACTCCGGAAGGGGATTCATTTCTCGAACAACACAATGTAGCTTTCTATTTCGTAATGCTAATTCTGTTGGCCAATGTTTTCCGCCGTTTATAAGCTTTTCCTTGGCAGACTCGTCTTCTTAATGATTATATCGATTTTAAGAAGATTCACCTTCTATTTCCGGTAAAAACGAAAGGAATGTACGCGAAAAAAAACTAAATTCAATTCCGCAAGGATGCCGAGAGGAAAAACCGAGAATCCGCACAATTCCACAAATATTTTGAGTTGGTACAAAATTTCCGGTTTTTGTGAAAGTTTAAACTGGAATTCCGTCGTGCTTCCCGTAACCGTTTCACATACGATAAGGACTTACTTCAACAGAAAAGTTTTATCTGTAAAATTACAAATTTTCTCTGTTCTTGAATTATTCACTCGCAGAGGTCACATAACGACAAAATTCTCTTCTTAATTTGAACCGACTGGGAAAGCTTCACGCGTTGAACTGATTCTGACTGGCGCTCGGCTCTCGGAAAATAACTTGGCGAGGTTCAAAGATTTCCATTTCGATTTTCCCGACCGTGAAAAGCTCAGACGTGCAGTTGAGTTAGGTGGGTTTTTTGGGGCGGTAATTGTGGCTGGAAGGTGGCAGTTAACAAACGCATGGTAGATGTACTTCTTGTGCGGTGAGTGACTAAGAGCAGAAGGTGTTACCGAATTTTTTCGCGTGGCTTTAATACCGAAAACAACCCCTATTTCGCCCTATGACGTCGACACGTGGTTTCTACCCGGTCGAATGAATTTCTAAGTTCCAACTTCGTTTACAATGCGGAGTTTAGATAAATCCTTAATGTTTGAAATGATAAAGATTCAGGGCTATTTTTATCTGTGGGTTATTTAATACAATAATCAATGAAGCAAATTATTTAGAAGAAAACATTTATCAAATCCGTTGAGGAATGAACAAAATAAATATTAGAATGGAAATCCAACCTCTTGTTTGTAGGTCGTTTTTTTTCTTATGTCCAGAAGGGTTTCGCAGTGGTGCCGGGGTGCAAACACTTACTAGACGAAGTAGAGCATTAAACTAACGAAGGATCTTGTGGAAATTAAAACAGTGATTTTGAAAAACCCTTTATACTTCTATATAATTAATGGATGGAAGTAGTGCATCCATTAATTAAGCTAAAGGGGACGGAGGGAATTCCAAAGTATATAAGTTATCATTTGTTACAATATTAAGTGCACTTTTCACACTTGCATTGTTTTGCTTAGTAATCAGATGGAATATAATTTCGAGATTCATCCTTCAAAATTTCTAGTAGAAACTCGCCGTAGCTTTTTTTTATGAAAGCAAATCAGGCAGAAATCGGGATTTTGCAAAAGTAAATAACTAACAATAAAACACAAAATTTCTAAACATTCCTAATTTTTCTCAAGAGCTCTTGGACCGATGTTAATAAGTTTTTTTTTTTTGAAAGCGATCACATTCGTCATTCTGAGATTCGTTGACATTAAATAACTTTTGCAATGTTTTAGGTATACAAATTAAGGCTATTTTGAAATTCAATTTTTTAAAATCTTGCAAAATTTTATTTTTTACCGAATCCGGCTAGTTCTAGTTCAGACCATAGTTATATGCGTTCTAAACAAAATTGTAACTAGTCAAGCATTAAAAAAGGGCAATTTCAACATCAGATGCAACCTTGTGTACGACATCAGCAACTGGATACATTTCTTATTTTCATTTCATTTCTTATCTTTTAAATAAAAAAAAAACATTATTTCATTTCTGAGAAGCCACAACGGTAAACACTGGCGCTCTGATTGTGAAAAAACACCTTCACTAGTGCCTGGTAAGGTAGTTTTAACAAGTTTTTGTTTCATTTTTTTGTAAACCTGGTGACTGCAAGTCTTGGTTCTTTTCTTTGCTATTAAAACGCGGGTATTTATTGGCTACGATTTTCGGCTATCGTATAAGGACATGAATTGGTTAGAATGTGCATACGCTTCCCGCCAACAGTATCGCGGACTGCTAAAATACTCGTTTTTTCCAACTTGAGCGAAAGTTCTAGCGCTAATCTAGGCAAGTGAATTCCCGTTAGCGCGAATTACGTGAACATTCCATCGAAGAAGCCTTTCTCGCAATTTTTTTACGATCGGTGCAACCCCATATCGAGAGCGGATATTTAATTTCTGATTCGATTAAGGCGTGTTACGCCACACGTCAAACGTGACATCTTCGTCTCCATTACCGCAAGACGCCATTCATTGTCTTAATCGGCCAACACTCAGTACCATAGAGAGTGACAGAGCGGACAATATTGGGGTAAATTTTAGACTTGAGACTTTCGAATTTGAAATAATAACAAGCCCTTGTTAGGACTGATGAAGGGAACAAGTGTTAATTAACACTAGCGAATAGGAATATTATTTCAAATAATTTAATCCCTAGAAATACCGCGTAATTACACTCAGATTGAGACTTTCGTTGGTATGTCGATCACAAAGAACACCATTTGTGGAACGCCGTTTTATTTAGATTCTGGAACTCTGGTACTTTCTTCCGGCTTCAAATTCTTGGGAAATTTCACTCAATAGAGCATGTACAATTTAGTGGGATCTCTAAAATCTTTTTCCTTTGTAGACTGCCGAAAGCTTTCTCGAAATCAATGAAGAATAGATGAAGCGAGGATCTGTTCCAAAATGACCCGCGGAGTGCCAATATGATCAGTGTAATAGGAACCAAAGGGGAAGCCAGCTCGCCCTCTGCCCATCAAATTTTCGTTTGTTTCGGATTATTTTAGCTATTATCTTCGCGACGGCAGGAAGCATGCAAACACCCTTCCAATTATCGCTCTTTTTAGGAATCTTAATTTTCCTTTTTTTACAAATCTTAACCAACCTATTGTGCCACCCTCTGAATTACCTGAATTTCTCAATATGTGGAAGTCACGGCTCTGCAGGATCTCTAGGAGCTGCAATAAACCATTACAATGGGAGATGACGATTGATGGCTGAAATGATTTCACTTCTGTTTGGAGGAGCAGACCGCGTTACAGCGAGAGGTTAAACCTCACCAGACGCTATAGTGCATAAAGTTTAAAGCCCATTGGGGACAGCACGAGACAACAGACTGGCTAACGCTCACAAGAAACGGCAGAATATTGTCCGGTGTATTTGCAATATATACCTATTAACTTAAGTCGGTAGTTTGATTTGCTGGTTTGTGATTTGAAAGTCTCACGACTTCATCCAACCCAGGTCCTTGACAGAGCAAAAAGGGATCAAGATGAGCCAATCCTGCTTCTGAATAGGACAAAGGTGAAAAGAGAAGAAGAAGGCACGTTAATTTGTGTCAGGCTTAAGCAATTGTCTCTGTTTGCCTCAGACAGCAAAAGGACGAATGTCTCTCTCGGATACTTGTCTGTTTCAGACAAACCTCTGTGCTTATGTCAGACAAATGTCGGTGTTTGTCTCAAACATTAGAAGGACAAATGACTGCGTCTCTGTCAGACAAATGTCTGTCTGACTTCTTCAGCTCTACAGAATGTACTTACTTATGGAAGTGTAAATATTTACGTTTCAAAATTGGGAATATTTTAGATCATAGTAAAGTCATATATTTGTGCACATCTCAGTTTATCATTTCCAACAAGCTTGTGTCTGTTGCGTAGCTGCGGGCGAAAACAATGGAAAATTTGCGCATTAGGAATTAAGGCTACTAGCAACTGCAAAGGGCGAGCATTTATGGATGGTTTTAAAAAAAGATAAGAGTTTCATCTGTTTATCTGAGTCAAGTAAAGTTAATAATCACGAACGAGCGCAATGTTCACCAATTCTTTGGAAATAACCATAATTACAATGATTCAGAAAACTGACAAAGACACTACGCAATAAGCCTCCTGCTAACTTTTAAAATTTTTTGGAAAAGCCGGTTCTTTTTAAAACCATTACCCATTTGAATAAATTTAACGGGATATCCAAATATAATTTTGAATTCAATGAAAAACATGGGGGCGTTGTCCTTGCAGTGTACTTGTATAGTGAATGCAATGCTTTTGAAGAAAGTGGATACTACTTAGCGATATTCTTCGACATAGTGTTAACGTTCGAACGCACGTAGGATTTTTCGGTTTCTGTTAGGGCAGTGTTGATGGCAGTACTAGTAAGGAAATTATTAGATAACAAAATTGGTTTTAGTCACCTTAGTTAGTTAGGTTAGTTCATATTTTCATTATTCATTCACGGTGCAACTTTTTTCGGCATTAGTATCTTTGTCAATTTACTTCAAGGATAACAGTAAGTTTTATTATGTTAACTAACCGCCATTAGAGTACATTTTATTGCTTTTGAGCCTCAATGTATTTTAGAGGAGAAGAAAGAGGGGTTGTATCAAAATTATCAAAGTTAGCCAGTTATATCCTACGCCAATTTACCGTTGAGAACATAAACAAGTAGAGAAAACTGAAAGCCCGGTGCTTCAGATACGAAAGATCTTGTTGATTTTTCATTTAAGAATAGTTGCATTCTGATGGTTTCTTTTGTAGTAAGTTCGTAGTGTATATATGTATATATCAATGTGGCACTGACATTTTATGATTTTTTATGGTACAGAAAATTTGCCGGAAAAGGGCAAAGAGAGCAACTGCAACTTTGTTAATAATAGTAAGACTTCCATCAAACCAGCATGATGATCCCTATTATAACCAACTACCCTACAATTTATAATTCTAGAATCAACTTCCGAACTTCCCGAAAAAAAATAAAAGACACAATTATTAACTTTATTTGAGCAGCTATCATTATAAAGGGCATTTTGAGACCCAGACGTTGTATAGAGGCACTACCATGTTTATTTTTTTAAATTTTTCCGGTAGGGAAATTCTGAAAATAGCCCTTTAATAGAAGTAATCTATTTTTAACCACCTCGCTCCTCCTTTGGAATTGGTGCTAAAACTAATACCTGATTTGAAAGATACTAGCTCATATCTTTCATTTGACACCCCACATTTGGTGAAGAAGATTACAAACAGGAGAAAGTAATGTAATGTTATGTTATTTGTATATTTAAAATTAGCAATTTTGACTTTGTTTAGTAATTGAACTTTCCATGATTGGGGTTCTAGCGAGATTGCTAGTCAACAGCTAGGCAAAGTACTTTCGTCATAAATACATATATATACAGTCGCGAATTGATAAAATAGAAGCAGTCAATCTCTGCTTCTTGTGTTTTAATGCTTTCAGGGTAGAGGTCAGTCAGACTCTGAGGAGTTATCTTCGTTCTAAACGAACCCTCCAAGTCAAATTTTGCAATGATGCTATGATCATAGGGTGCCGGAATTTATCAATAAAGCAAAAACAACTTAGTTTTCAGGCAAATTTATTCTATCTCCTTCAAAATAACATCAATTTGAAGCAACCCACGTGCGCCAGCGTTTCAGCCAATTATTCATGCACCGTTGGTTTAGCGCGTTTAGCTCTCGTATTCGCCACGCCACTCGGACGATTGTTGACTTGTTTTCATGTCACTCAAAGGCCCACGTCTCATCACCGAGAATTATGCGTTTCATGATGGTCAGGTCATTATTCGCCCCAGAAGTCATGTCTTCACCAATCGTCTTTCGATGTTGCTTTTGCATGAAATTCAGGACTCCCCAAAAGCTGTTTGCAACATTGTCAATGCATTAGCACACGAAATTTCGTTAGTAACACAAAATTTCGAACAAACCTTTTGCTCAACAAAATTATCCACATTAAAATACGACAAAAGGTAAAATGTTAACTGATATAAATAGACGCCAGGCAGATGCTAATTATCCATTGTCGGTAAAATATTGACTTATATATATCAGTTAAGGTGGTACTAGCTTTGTGAACAATAGTGCGACTTCCACCAAACTTGGTAGGATAGGGGTTTTGCTGTCAATTACTAAAAATGATGGGGATATACTATAATTAACTTTATTTGAACGGATATCGGTATGGAGGGTATTTCGGAGCCTAGGCACCATATAGTGTCAGCCTCCTGATTTTTTCCGATTTTTCGGTTGGGTAGTTTATGAGAATGGGTCCGTGAAAGAAATGATCACTTTGGACGCCCCGCACACCCCAGTTTCCAACAAATGTCAAAACTGGCTTCGGAAAGTATTAACTGGGACCTTTCATTTAATACCCTACATGACTATATTTGATGAAAAAAAATTTACATCTCCCCTCCGCGCCCGTTACATGTATGCCCCCCACCCCCTTAATTCGACGTGGGATGATGTAGCTCATTGTATGCATCTGAACATCGAAGTCGATGGTAAACGACCAAAAGGCCGGTTGAAACAACGGTGGCTTGATACGCTGGATGGGGATTTAAAAGCCTCGAGATTGCATTCACATCAGGCATTTGATCCAGCCAATCGGCGAAACCGATCACGGCGAGCCGACCCCGCTTGTGAACGGGACAAAGGCTGAAGAAAAAGAAGGATCTATGATCTTGTAACATGAGAGCTGGGGCAGATCCTTGGAAAAGAACAGGAAAGGAAGAAGTGCCTTGTAGGATCCTGTGCTGCGTTTGATATTTCAATGGGCAGGGGGAGTGCTTTGATGGTTTTGTTTACTTTCAATCAAGTGTCCATTATTCAAAGACAAATAAGTGCGCGTTCGATGTATATCGATATCTCCAAGAAGAAAAGCCTAAAATACAAAGCTTATCTTAAAAATAGAACACGATACCTGATATTTTTCCACTTTGAAGCAGTTATCATTTCAAGTTGTGCATGTAGTCAATCAAAATAAAGTTGAAGCTAGATATTAAATTTTGTGCATTCCGACTATATAACATTACAGACTGCTTATTGAATTAGACAGTTAAAAATCATTTTAGCGTAATCACACGCGTATTTACGAATAACTCACGTTCTCAAATTAATGAAACCGATTTGTACGCACGAGTTGAGATGAATATGCGTAAATGTTTGTTTGTATACACTTAAACTGTAAACATGAAGCATTAGTTGGAAAATGCATTGTCGTGGTAAAATTATGGGACCACCACGAGTGATAAAATGCAAATAACTTCACAAAATGGATTGACATAAGTCTAAGTGAATTCGCTATACACATTTCGGTAGTTATGCAATTTAAAATTGAAAAGCAATCAACATAAGGTAAGATTTTAAATTGAAAGAAGTCAATATTCTTGAATGTCCATCCAAACTATTCTGAACTCGCCATATACTTTCGTAGCTTGCTTTTATGCTTTTGAACTAATGAGAATTAAGTATTTTGTCCCCGATATCTAGGCAAATGGTATTTTCCGATGTTCTGGAATATTGAGATACCTCTTCGTCGGAAGTTAGAGTTTTCAGCGCATTCTTAATAACCTCATTCGTCACATCATTCAAGTTACTATTAACCAAGTCGGGTTTATCAAGCACTCTGGAACTTCTAACGCAATACACGATGCGACTGCTTGTGGAAAAACTTCATGCGAAACATGTCCCTCTCTATATTGCCCAACTCGATTTAAGTAGAGAACGTGTAGCACTAACTCATGTAGTACACACTGTGACAACATCTGGTACTAGAAGAAGGCAAAATTCGAAGCGCCGCAGGTAAGTCAAAACCGATCCGCCACTCCTCTTCGTTCTTCTGATGGATATTGCTACGCAGAATATATAGATGATGCTTTCTTATCATACAAAAACAAATTTGATGCCGAGTAGTTCACCCAAATATGAAATGATTAGCTCACCCAGCATAGTCTACGACTAGAGGTGAGTTCAAAGAAAACTCAGCTTTTGAAACTGGTACGATCAGTGACAGCAACCTTCCCAGAGCTGAGCAGTTTAACCACCCTGAATCGGTGTTTTTATTTAATGGTGGATTTAATATTGCTTCACGTATCAACGCAACCCGGATGAAATGGCGTTTCGAAACTGTCGCTCTCACCATCGCCGCTTCAATGGAAGTCTCAGATCCGTTTTTCCTCCGTGCGGATACTGCCCTATCTAAGACTGACATCCAAGTCGATGGGGAACAACTTAAATACCGACTGGAATAGTAATGGCTTCGTAGGCTACACGGTGATTTGAGCACCTTGCAACTCCCGTATCCCGCTCTCGAATAACATAAAGGCTAAAGAAATTTCTGAGAGGGAAGCTAATTTTGATGAATAGATTTCAGAAGTACTCGAAAAACACGGAGGTCGAAAAAGCTTAGAAAAAATATAATAAGTATAATGATAGCCATTTCACAAGTAGAGAGATAAAGCCACTACATCTTCCAAAAAGCCTCCATTGAAATGTAGAAAAGTAAGGAACAAATGCTATAAAACCTACCCATCCCAAAAACCTATTCCGTTAATGTAAATGCAGGACTGCATGCTAATCAAAGTATTTATTATTTACGGTTGTCTCAAAACCCCTAACATATGTCAAACATAGCACGCCAGCTACCTATACACGTCATCACATTAAATTGTCGCTTTTTTTCAATGTGTGGACTACCCAGTACCATTTCGGTACTCCGTGCTCGTATGCCGACGAAGTTCTTTATTCGACATTGTCTCTTTGATGAAAGTTTAGAGCTTTCAAAAAACCAGGAGTTAAATTATATAAAACTAGAACAAGTCAGAAAACCGGAAGCTGGACGCTTCAGGTACGAAAGGTTTATTATGTGAGAATATCCACTTTCGGATGATATTGACATTCATAGTCTTGAATTTGCAAAGAAGCAACAAATTTGAAGTACTATAACTTTGTTAATAATAGTGCGATTTCCACCAAACTTGGTGAGATGCTCTATATTAAACCCTATATTGTTGCGAAATTTCGTGGTGCTATCATGAACTCAAGGAGGTTTTTGCAGCCAATTACTAAACACTATTATTAACTTTATTTGTACAGATATCCACATAGAAGGTATTTCAGAGCCCAGGCACCATATAGTGGCAGCATCCTGATTTTTTTCAGATTTTTCGGTTGGGTAATTTCTGAGAATGGCCCCCTTAAAGGAATGATCAATTTCAACCTCCCGCACTCCCCACCTATCAAACAAATGTCAAAACTAAGATCTGCTTCGAAAAGTACTTACCGAGACCTTTAATTTGATACCCCACATGATTATATTTGATGAAAAAAAATTTACATTTAGGCATGATGTTTCATAAACAGATGAAAAATCGGAGAATCAAACATGATGTAGGGGTAAGCATGGTCCAATGGTGAAAATGTTCAAAGGCATTTTTTCTAAGAATACAACTATTTTAATTTCAATCAGCGCCAGAATGGGCAATATTTGCTATTGTTTACTTGGTAGCGCAGGTATGTTATGTTTTCAGCAAGTAGACTACGCACAGACGAGTCTATTCGCGACTCAAGGAGGGGGAAAATCCCTGGTAGCAATTCCGAGTGGATGCCCGGTAGGACCAACTTGGGTTCTGTGCATGCTTTACATGGGTTGATGTGTTTCTGGTTAATTGCCAGACATATTTTTGTCAAGTCAAAGTCAAGTCAAAGTGCAAATTGTGAAGGTGATGAGATGTATTGTTAATAATATAGTCAAGTTGCGCATCAAATGAAAGGCCTCGAATAGTACTTTTCGAAGCCAATCTTAGTTTCGACATTTGTTGGAAAAGCGGGGAATGCGGGGATCAAAAGTGATGATTCTCAGAAACTACCCAGCCGAAAAATTTGTAAAAAGTCATAAAGCTCTAGCCTCTAAACGGTGCTCAGGTTTCAAAATACAATTCATATCGATATCTACTCAAACTAAGTTAAAAATAATATATTACTGTGCTTTTGAGAAATTGATTGGAAACCCCTTAAATTTGTTATAGGATTACAGAAATAGGAAAAGATAAAAGACTGTTGTATGAAGCAAGATATCCCGAAGTTTGGTTAAAAGCATTCTATCACTGACAAAGTTACAGTAGCTCAAAATTGTCTCTTCCGTGTAAATTTACTGCAACCCAAAATACTAAATATCAATATTGCACTAGAATTAGTAATTTGACACGCTGGTCATAAATTTTACGGGCTACCTACAATTGGGAGGGTTCTACACTCAAATATACTTATATAAGAAGCAAAGAAAAACGTTCATACTTGAATACCATACCATACCGATATCTGTTCAAATATTACTACTTTTTTTAGTAATTGACAGCCAATTTCCCTCAACTATTGTATGCATCGGAAAATATTTATTTATTTTTTATAATGTAGGTACATGTCTAAAGTTTTTATTTACATTGTTTTGAAGATCAAATCTGTTAGGTGACGTCCCCCATTCTCCATACATTGCGTAAACCGATTTCTGGCGTTTGTCATGACTCTTGTTAGCATAGCAGGTGTTATGTTGGCAATTTCTTCTTGGATGTTGGTCTTCAAATCTTGTAGGGTTCTTGGACGGTTCACATAAATACGGGATTTCAAAAAACCCCATAGAAAAAAATCACAATGCTTTTGCACCGTCTTGTTGGAACCAAGTGTCAACCAAATCCAAATTTTCTAGCCGTGATAAAAAAAAATTCTGTAGCATGTTTGCATACCGGTCCGAATTCATTATCACTGTAACCTCATTTTCCTCAAAAAACTAGGGACTCCAGTTCTTCCTTTTGTCGCACTTGCAGTTTGTCTGAATGTAGTGACCCATGTAACAATTGATTTGCGATCTGGGACGGGATCAACGGGGCTAAATTAAAGCGATTCCGAAATGCACGCTGTGTTGCAATAACCGAACATCCGCTTGAAAAGTAAACCTCAACGGCAAAGGCACGCTCCTCATTATTCCAACGCATGATGGCGACTGAACCGTGTGGGGACAAAACTTTACAGTATCCCCTCTTGAACGAGACCACTAGCGCTCCGCTATGACATCAACTAACTGAGTGGCGCGCATTTTAAAAAAGGAAGTTATGCTACCGCACCCTGTATATAGCAAATTCTGACATTTTTACCTGAACGACAATAAAACGTACGTTTCTGAAAGATCCACACCTCGCAAAAAAATGAATTTGCACTGAACGGGATTCGAACCTTGGGTACGTTGAATATTCTGCGATACCTTTTCTCCTGTGACTTAATTTGAATTTGAATAATAGTGACACAAAATTCTAACGCAATCGTATATTATCAATTAAGATTGAAGTTAAAATTTAAGAAATGCTAATTCATATTGAAATGATCCTCACAATTTAAACCTGACTCCAGAGAAACTGGATTGTTTCCGTCAGACGATGGCACTTCTTCGGAAAATCTCCTTTCGGAACAGCCGAAAAACCGTTCTGCAGGGTTTTATGCAGTTGTTTGTGCACCATGGCACGAAACAATATTTCATCGTCCTCCTGAGCATTTGACTCGGGAAATTAATATTGACAGCTTTATATTTCTATGAGTAACTGCCAGTTGCCGGGCTACTGAAGTTTCCTGGGTCGATCTGTGATGTCACACAACATGGCGCACAAATGCCCGCTTGGTTGAAATTTCAAATACTAATAATTTCTAAAACACATTTTCTTTGTCAAAAACGGTCTTTGAGAGTTTTGTTGGATTGCACCATAGTGTAAAATACTGTAAACTTATTCACTTTATCATCGCCTACTATGTATTATTTTCTCTAAAAATACTGTAAACTTATCATTGCCTACTATGTAATATTTTTCCTAAAATACTGTAAATTGATATGTACCGGCCTACTAAGTATAGGTAAAAATTGTATAAAAAAGGAAATATAAATTAAAAATACGTAGTTCGTTGGAACTATCAAACTCAAGCTTAACGTGTTTCATTCTGTGGAGTCCAAGCAATTCGCTGCTCCCATAATTTACACTGCTTGATTAGGTCATTGTGGAGTTCAGGCAATTGCTGCTCCCATAGCTGGTTAGTCTGGAGTTTTGGCATTTAGCTGCTCCGACTAACCATAATCTAATCTAGAAAGAAAGAAGAATAAGGTATTGCCAAGTGGACTGGCAACAATCACATAAGGTGGCACATCACAGGGATTGCCAAGTGGACTGGCAACAACCACATAAGGTGACACATCACATGGCGACCGTGACAGTCTAAAGACTTCATACATAAGTAACAGTCTAAAGACTTCTGCTTACTAGCGTTTCTACTTACTATCGTGGAAATTTGGAAATCAAGGTCGTGTAAATGAACGACATTGGGGAAAAGTTCGACCAGCTTTACCAGAAAATCTGGCAATTGCTCAAAAAACCAGAGCAAAACAATGGAGGCATAACACTATATAAAATTGGAGAGCAACCACCACGCTGGAAGCCGTCAGAATCAACACCGACAACTACGGTTGATGATAAACTTGCGGGACCTCGACGCCTTACGATAGAAGAATATAAGAAACGTACGAAACGACTATCCAATAACGAATCTGTCAGCGCTAAAGGAGGACGAAGAAGAGAACTCCAGCGGCAGTTCATAAAATATAAACGGTTAGAGGAAATCGCAGCTACACCAGAAGAGACCAACAAGTATAAATATTTAATAACCAAAGTTAAAAAAGAAATAAATTATTTAAAAAAAATGCAAAAAAAAAATAATAAAGTTAATCAGTAAAATAATATAAAAAAAAAAAAATGTTTGTTCCAAATTAGAATTAGTTTAATAAATGTAATAGTAATAAATAATAAATGATTTTTTTTGTTTGTTCCAAATAATGTTAGTATTTGTATCACATGATTGAAAGCACGACAATATAACAATATAAAAGTAGATGTCTGAAAATGTTATTCTTTGCTTTTTCTAAATGGACAAATTAGAATCTCTAAAAGAGAAACTTCAATTTACACTAATAAATCTACGGAAAAGTGTAAATCGTCCTTACAGTGAAAAAACTATACGCGAAAAACGCGAATTAATTGAACAAACACTAATAGACGCAAAGTCGACTGAACAAAATATACGAACAGACGTTAAAACAGCAACTCTAATAAAGAGAGTTTACAAGGAAATACAGCAACTATCTGCTGAAATACTTTCAATATTAGACAAACAACAGTTAGGGAACATGGCTTTCGACATTAAAACAGCCACAGCTTTAGTCAAATACTTTGACGGAAACCCAGAGGAAACAGAATCCTTCATTGAGTCAGTTTCACTATTGAACGAACTCACACCAGTAGAACACAAAGGTATTCTACTTAAATTTGTGAAAACCCGGATAACCGGCAAAGCCAAATACACGGTATCCGAGGAATTAAACACAATAACTAAACTAATCGATAAACTGAGAGTAAAATTCTCTATAAAAATATCGTCTGATGCCGTTCTGGCACAACTTAAAAGTTGTAAACAGGGAAATACCAAATTAACTGATTTTACAAATAAAATAGAGGACTTGTCAAGGCAATTGACAAGAGCCTTTATATCAGAAAAAGTCGCAGAGGGCGAAACTGCAGAGAAATTAGCCGAAAAATTTGCAATGCAAACAATAGCGGAAAATGTTTCGAACAGCGAAACCTCATTAATTTTGCGTGCCGGTAATCTTACAAATCTATCCGACACAATTGCAAAGGCAATTGCAGTCGATAAACCAATTCCCAAAAATGTCTATCATTACAAAACAAACAGAAGAGGTAACAATCACAATAATAACTTCAATAACCAAAACCGACGTAATAATCAAAGTTTTAATAATACCGCAAATAGAAATTCATATGAAAATTTTAACAGAAACAATACTCCAAATAGAAACCAAAATTATAACCGCAACCAAAATAACAGGTTCAGAAATAATAACAACAATTACCGAAGACCCTTCTGGAACAACAGTAACAACCGACAAAATATAAACCATTTGAGTTCGGGGGAATCCCAACCCCCTCAGTCGGTGCTAGAAACCAACCAAAATCGGTTGGGGGGAAATCAATAAGAAAGGTCACATTCCATACTATAAATCCATCGCTCACAAGCTTTGTACGAGCTTTCGTTGACATGTGCAACACAACATGTACCTTTATAATAGACACAGGAGCTGACATTTCTATATTTAAACGGGGAAAAATTGACAATAATCAAATATACTATCCAAATAACACATGCACAATACAGGGCATTACTGGGGTACAAAAAGAATCAATTGGTGCAACAAAAACCCATATAAAATTCGATAGTACTCTTTCAATTGAGCACACATTCCAAATAGTTGCTAATGACTTTCCACTAGACGCAGATGCGATTCTAGGTTTAGACTTCCTTACTAAACATAGGGCAATAATCGACTATGACACCTGGATATTGACAATTAATATCAATAATATTCTTCATGAAATTCCAATTCTAGATGGTCCTACACGGAACACAATCTTAATCCCGCCCAGATGCGAAGTAATACGCAAACTAAACAATCAATTCTTAAACGACATAGTTATACCCGGACAAGAAATACAACCCGGAATATTCTTAGCAGGATCAATTATTTCTCCTCAAAACCCACTAGTTAAAATCCTAAACACCACTTCAAGTACAGTAAAAATCAAAAACCTCAACCCTCAATGGGAACACCTTTCGGATTATTCTGTATACAACAATACCGATAAACTGCATAACACACAAAGAATGCAAAAATTGTTAAATACATTGAACGTAGAACACGTACCAGAATATGCAATAAAAGACCTTAAAACACTATGCCGAGAATTCGCGGATATTTTTAATATGGAAAATGAGCCATTAACCACCAACAACTTTTATAGCCAACATATCCAGTTGAGTGATAACTCAGCGGTATACACAAAAAATTACCGTATACCTGAAGCCCACAAAACAGAAATAAATCGTCAAGTCAAACAAATGTTGGACGACGATATCATTGAGCACTCAACATCGCATTTCAACTCACCTATACTACTAGTCCCTAAAAAGTCATCAACAGGAGATAAGAAATGGCGTTTGGTAGTTGATTTTCGTAATCTTAACAAAAAAGTGGTAGCAGATAAATTCCCACTTCCCAGAATAGATGAAATTCTTGACCAAATGGGTCGAGCCAAATATTTTTCCACTTTAGATTTACTATCTGGATTTCATCAAATACCTCTAAAACAATCATCGCGAAAATACACAGCTTTTTCTACAAACCAGGGACATTACCAATTTACCCGCCTACCCTTCGGACTAAATATTAGTCCCAATAGCTTTCAGAGAATGATGACCATAGCATTATCAGGTTTATCACCCGACACAGCTTTCTTATACATTGACGACATAATAGTCACTGGATGTTCGAAAAACCATCACTTAAAAAATCTAACGTCAGTATTTCAGTGCTTACGAGCCAAAAATTTAAAGTTAAACCCTGATAAGTGTAAATTCTTTCAATCAGAAGTAACATATCTTGGACATCAGATCTCTGCCGAAGGAATACAACCTGATCCTTCAAAATTCGAAGTCATTAAACAATTTCCAGTACCAAAAAACCCAGACGAAGTAAGACGATTCGTCGCATTCTGTAATTATTACAGACGTTTTGTCCCAAATTTCGCTGAAATTGCCCTACCTTTAAATCAATTGTTGCGTAAAAATGTGAAATTCGAATGGACACCACTGTGTAGCACTGCATTCGACATCCTTAAAACAATATTAATGTCCCCACCCATACTTCAGTACCCTGATTTTAAACAACAGTTTACAATATCCACAGATGCATCCGAAAATGCATGTGGAGCAATACTATCACAGACAATAGATGGAACTGAATTGCCAATAGCTTTCGCTAGCAAAACATTCACTAAAGGTGAAAAAAATAAATCTACCATAGAAAAAGAACTAACAGCAATTCATTGGGCAATAATGTATTTCAAACCATATGTTTATGGAAGACATTTTATAGTAAGAACAGATCATAGGCCACTTATTTACTTATTTGGGATGAAAAACCCATCATCGAAACTAACACGGATGAGGCTTGATCTAGAAGAATATCAATTTGACATACAGTACATTAAAGGTAAAGAGAACATTGGCCCAGATACATTATCTAGAATAGAACTAGATATAACAGACCTGACAAACCTGAAAAATATCTTGCAAATACAAACAAGAGCAATGACCAAAAACACAAATCAATCAAAACTCATTCACAATACTTCAGAAAACCACATTACTAACAAAAACATGCAGCCTGATCAACTGCACGTTTTCGAGGTTCTATCACCTAATGAAGTAATCCAATTACCGGAATTGAAATTTAATATTGCGCAATATAAAAATAAAAATACTGATATAGAGATAAACGTAATACATAAAAATAAAGTCCAAATAAAGCGGTATATAAATCTAAATAATAACCAATCAATTGAACCCGCATTAGTGCAGGAACTCACAGAGTTGGAAAAATATCTAAATAATAGGTTTCAGACCAAGACTCTGAAACTATCGGCCGAAAGTGAATTATTCACTATATTAAATACAACCGCATTTAAAACGCTAGCGAATAATACTTTGAAAAATATGGATATCCAAATATACAAACCACTAATTACGATAACGGACAAATCGAAAATAATAGAAATATTGCATAATAATCACTCTACTCCAACAGCAGGACACATTGGACAGAGTAGAATGTATAAAAAACTTCGTGAAATATACAAATGGAAAAACATGAAAAAAACAATCGCTAATTATATTAAAAACTGTAGTTCATGTACAAAAAAATAAACATCAAAAACAAAATAGGGAATTACTAGAGATAACAACAACACCAACCAAAGTATTCGATACCATGTCCATAGACACAGTTGGACCGTTTACCAAAACCAACCAAGGTAATAAATACGCTGTAACTATGCAGTGTGATCTGAGCAAATATGTGATAATAATACCTATTCCAAACAAAGAAGCGAACACTGTTGCAAGAGCAATTGTCCATGGATTCATATTAAACTACGGACCCATGAACAAAATAAAAACAGATCTCGGTACTGAATACAAAAATCAAGTATTCTCAGAGATATGTAAATTGCTAAAAATTGAACAAATATTTGCAACACCAGCTCATCCTGAAACCATAGGAGCTCTAGAACGTAACCATAAGTGTCTAAACGAATACCTACGAAGTTTCGTTAACGAAAACAAAGACGATTGGGATGATTGGGTACAATACTACTCTTTCTGTTACAACACGTCACCCAATTCCATACATGGTTACACACCATTCGAGTTAGTGTTTGGAAAAAAAGTAAATATACCCTCAGAACTCTCTAAAACAAAACCAGAACCAATATATAATTACGATTTGTACAATAATGAACTAAAATACAGATTACAAAATTCCATTAGCAAAGCCAAACAACTTCTAGAAAAAGCAAAGAAAAAGACAAAGAACCAAAATGACCCAAAATGTAACCCATTATCATTGAAAATAGGAGATCAAGTTTTGTTATCCGTCGAAAACAGACGAAAACTAGACCCATTGTATGAAGGTCCTTATAGCATAATATCAATTGACAATGTAAATTGCCTGATAAAAGACCAGGACAATAAAATATCTAAAATTCACAAAAATAGGTTAAGACGAATAAATAAATAAATAAAATAAACAAAATTGCTTTGAAATTGCCTATACTGTTATAAATATAAATATACCACCTAATTAATCAATACCAATACAATATATTACAATAAGTAGACTTTAAAAATATTACTCATTATTGTTAAAAAAAAAAAGAAAAAAAAAAAACTTCTGACTATACATAATATAAACAATAAAGAAAAAACGAATTGTCTACCGTTCCTAAAGACAATTCATTTTTTTCAAAAGGGGTAAGGTGTAAAATACTGTAAACTTATTCACTTTATCATCGCCTACTATGTATTATTTTCTCTAAAAATACTGTAAACTTATCATTGCCTACTATGTAATATTTTTCCTAAAATACTGTAAATTGATATGTACCGGCCTACTAAGTATAGGTAAAAATTGTATAAAAAAGGAAATATAAATTAAAAATACGTAGTTCGTTGGAACTATCAAACTCAAGCTTAACGTGTTTCATTCTGTGGAGTCCAAGCAATTCGCTGCTCCCATAATTTACACTGCTTGATTAGGTCATTGTGGAGTTCAGGCAATTGCTGCTCCCATAGCTGGTTAGTCTGGAGTTTTGGCATTTAGCTGCTCCGACTAACCATAATCTAATCTAGAAAGAAAGAAGAATAAGGTATTGCCAAGTGGACTGGCAACAATCACATAAGGTGGCACATCACAGGGATTGCCAAGTGGACTGGCAACAACCACATAAGGTGACACATCACAATAGAAATGATCTCCGTCATTAGTGAAAATAAGGCAGGGAGTCTGTTATGCAAGAAAAACACCCTTCAAAAAACATCATCATCATCAACGGCGCAACAACCGGTATCCGGTCTAGGCCTGCCTTAATAAGGAACTCCAGACATCCTGGTTTTGCGCCGAGGTCCACCAATTCGATATCCCTAAAAGCTATCTAGCGTCCTGACCTACGCCATCGCTCCATCTTAGGCAGGGTCTGCTTCGTCTTCTTTTTCTACCATAGATAGTGCCCTTATAGACTTTCCGGGTGGGATCATCCTCATCCATACGGATTAAGTGACCCGCCCACCGTCACCTATTGAGCCGGATTTTATCCATAACCGGCCGGTCATGGTATCGTTCATAGATTTAGTCATTGTCTAGGCTACGGAATCGTCCATCCTCATGTAGGGTGCCAAAAATTCTTCGGAAGATTCTTCTCTCGAACGCGGTCAAGAGTTCGCAATTTTTCTTGCTAAGAACCCAAGTTTCCGAGGAATATGTGGGACTGGCAAGATCATTGTCTTGTACAGTAACAGCTTTGACCCTATGGTGAGACGTTTCGAGCGGAACAGTTTTTGTAAGCTGAAATAGGCTCTGTTGGCTGACAACAACCGTGTGCGGATTTCATCATCGCAGCTGTTATCGCTTATGATTTTCGACCCTAGATAGGAGAAATTATTAACGGTCTCAAAGTTGTATTCTCCTATCCTTATTCTTCCCGTTTGACCAGTGCGGTTTGATGTTGCTGGTTGATTCGTCTTCGGTGCTGACGTTGCCACCATATATTTTGTCTTGCCTTCATTGATGTGCAGCCCAAGATCTCGCGCTAATTGCCGCCTGCTCGATCTGGATGAAGGCAGTTTGTACGTCTCGGGTGGTTCTTCCCATGATGTCGATATCGTCAGCATAGGCCAGTAGTTGGGTGGACTTAAAGAGGATCGTGCTTCTTGAATTTACCTCAGCATCACGGATCACTTTCTCCAGGGCTAGGTTAAATAGGACGCATGATAGCGCATCCCCTTGTCGTAGACCGTTGTTGATGTCGAATGATCTTCACAGTGATCTTGCTGCATTTATCAGGCCTCGCACATTGGTCAGGGTCAGCCTAGTCAGTCTTGTTAGTTTCGTCGGGATACCGAATTCTCTCATGGCCGTGTACAGTTTTACCCCCGATGAATAGATGGTGGAACTGTTGTTCATATTCCAACAGTTTTTCCATCGCTTGTCGCACAGACAAAATCTGATCTGTTGCTGATTTGCCTGGAGTGAAGCCTCTTTGGTATGGGTCAATGATGTTCTGGGCGTATGGGGCTATCCGGCCTAGCAAGATAGCGAAGAATATCTTATAGATGGTACTCAGCAACGTGATACCTCTATAATTGCTGCACTGTGTTATATCTCCCTTTTTTTGTATGAGACAGATGGTGCCTCGCTACCAATCGTCAGGCATTGATTCGCTGTCCCATACCTTGAGCACAAGTTGATGAACCACTTGGTGTAAGTGGTCGCCTCCATATTTAACCAATTCGGCTGTAATTCCATAGGCTCCTGGCGACTTATGATTTTTTAGCCAATGAATTGCACGGACTGTTTCTCCTAAACTTGGTGGTGGCAGTGTTTGTCCGTCGTCTTCAGTTGGCGGGACCTCCAACTCGCCGATGTTTTGGTTGTTCAGTAGCTCCTCAAAGTACTCAACCCATCGCTCCAATATGCCCATTCTGTCGGAAATCAGATTTCCACCTTTGTCTCCGCAAGGTGAGCATCGAGGTGTATAAGGCATCATCCTGTTGACGCGTTGTTTTTCCGTCTGTGAAGTCGCTTCTCCACTCGCCGGAGTTCGTGATAAGTCTCTGCGCGTACCCGCGTTCTTTGAGAATACAACATTACTCGGTATGCGGCATTCTTCCGTAGCTAGCTTACATTCATCGTCAAACCAGCCGTTCCGACTTTTCTTGCGGCTGGGGCCAAGTACCTTTGTGGCCGTATCAATGATAACGTTCTTCAGGTGATTGTGAAGATCATTTGTTGATGCTTCATCTCCAGGATCTCTGTTGACAAAGGTTATTGTGGCATCCATTTCGCCCTTATAGGTGTCGCGGAGGACTGTGTTGTGGATGGCTTCAATGTTCACTCTCACCTGATTGTCAGAGGGGATTGTAGGTGGTGTCGTAATTCGAGCCTGGAGTATTATGCCAATGAGATAGTGGTCCGAGTCTATATTGACCCCCTAAAATGTTCTGACATTCATCAAGGCTGAGAGGTGACGGCGTTCGATCAACACGTGGTCAATTTGGTTGAAATTCGTCCCGTCTGGAGAGGCCCACGTATGTTTGTGGATCGCTTTCCGCGCAAACCAGATACTTCCAACAACCATTTCGTGTGACCCTGCTAATTGAGTAATCCGCAGTCCGTTATCATTTGTTTTTTCGTGTACGATATGGGAGCCAACGTATCGCCTGAATATGGGCTCCTTCCCTACTTGGCTGTTAAAATCTCCAAGTATGATTTTAATATCATATCTGGGACAGGCTTCGAGGGTTCGTTCCACTGCCTCGTAGAAGGTATCCTTCTCCGACTCTGCGGTCTCCTCTGTAGGGGCGTGAACGTTAATGAGGCTTATATTTCTAAACTTGCCTCGCAAGCGCAGAGTGCATAGCCGTTCACTTATGTTTTCAAAGCCGATAACAGCAGGTTTCATTTTTTGGCTGACTAAGAAACCTACTCCGAGCACATGGTTTACTGGATGACCGCTATAATATATGGTGTAGTGGCTCTTCTCCAGGAAACCGGTCCCTGTCCATTGCATCTCTTGTAACGCCGTTATATCAGCCCTATATTCGGACAGGGTATCGGCTAGTTGCTCATCAGCGCAAAAGAAGAGAGAGAGAAAATGCGCAAATCGTTATTCCGTGTTCGTTGCCGGGTCCGTCGTTTTAAAATCCGTCCTGTCCGAGGCTCCTGTTGTGGCTTCGTAACAAGTTGTTTTCCGTGTAGGGTTATCAGCCCTACCCAACCCCCAACCTGGAGGACCAGTTGGTACAATTTGTCCCGTTTTTAGGCGCGGGAGACTCGCCTTCATCCTTCTCCGTCTGCAGCTTTTCGTTAAGAAAGAGCTCCCAGCGGTCACCACGTGGAGGTGGAGATAGGGTTTGGTAGTAGAGCTGTTGGTGTTGGTTCAGCAGGCATTTCCCAGGTTTAAGCTCCATCGTGGGTACCAGTCCACGTTTCGCCCTACCGTTCCACTACTACCCTTTGACCACCTCAAAAATCATATTATTCCCAATTTCAAAAGGAATCATATTTCTAGAATGCTTAATGACCGGCTAATTACTTTTTGGCTTAGGATTCCCACAAATGTGATAAAAGTCATTTTGAGAAAAACGTGTTTAAAATAGTTTGTTTTGGAAAGTCGCATTTTGGTTGTGAAAGAATTTGTCGCTCTTAATTACAAACGAAATACAGTTACAATGAATACAAATCCACAAGTAGAAGGAATTGACGCCAAGTATTTATAAATAGCGCTACAAGATTACGTAAGGACATAAAGCGACTACCGCCTGGGCTCTCGAGCTTGAGCCTGTATCGAATTTCACTTTAAAATTTTCGTGGCGTATTCTGGGAGAGCTAAGTTAACCATCGCATTAAAAAATCGATTCTGAAGCCTACTTATGTGGTTTTCCTCTTAATTATACAAATCATGAAAGATTGGTAAAACATATTTGACGTAATAATTGGCGGATATCTATGTACATATGTATATTTATTGTAAACATAATGTAATCGAAATTATATTTTAAATCATAATCCCACCTTCATACAACATCAATGATTTAAAGAATTTACAGAATATACCGCAGTGTTTGGTAAATTTTTCAACATCACTTCCGACTTTGACAAAACGCTTCATTGTACATCACCCCTAACGTAGGAGATGTTTAGGGGCCCGTTACGTAAATGTCCCCAGATTTGAATGGAATCATGCGCGAAATCTATTTTTTCCAGACGTCACGCAATCATCAGCAGAAATTTTAATCCCTAAACAAAGGTCACAACGTAGTAATATATATAGAGGTTTTTATTCAAGTTGTATTCATAGCATACATGCATATATCCTTCGGGGAAGCGGTCAAAGTGAAGCTATTGAACTACAAAAAGAGAAAGAGAAAAAAGCTACTTAATGTGGTTATATTATGGACATTCATATTTGTGCAGGAGAATGTCAACTGTTATGTTGAAAGGAGGGTAGATTGCGAAAGTGAAGTAAAAGCTACCCCATGTGCCTGTTGGCTGACGTATCTTTGAAAACATGTGCAGCTTCTCTAATGGAAAGTACTTGGAACTGAGAGCGAACACACCTCCTAATCGTCACATCGCTTATTCCGTTCCTCCCGCCGTGTCCTTTCGTTTCCCGGAAAGCTTTTTGAAATGTACAAGCTTCGATATACATAAGTATGTATGTTATATGCTACTGCAGGTTGGCCGTAAAGCAAAGAGAGAAGGGTCAGGAATTTTCATTCTGTTTTCGGCTTCCCCTTTCCGCCCTCGTGCCAAGCTCTGTCCTAGTTCCCTAACCCTGCTTACAAAATTCGCAATGTCTAATTGTACTCGTAGAGACGCCATTTCTATATATATGTATATACGAGGATATCCATACATACATGCACGGCCATCTAGATTGATAGCAACTATACAAATCAAGGATGACGCTGTTTGCTATATACTAAAGCCACCATCTGCCGCTCAAAGACAGGGAATGGAGTAGCGTAAGCATAAATGGTTTTCAAATCGAAGCTTTCAACAACAGGAAATCACAGAGGAACGATGTGTTTTCAGTTGACGGGGGTAGGCGTTTGCATGTGAGGATGGTTTTTGCCTTGATTCAGGATCAGGTGAGGGGAGAATTGCGACGCATGCAACTTCACACGACTAGCCCTAACAGGATATTTGCGGATGAGGTATTGATTGTGATACTGTAAAGCACGTGAACTAGGTTGAAAATACCGGTTACGTCTTGAAAGTGGGTGTATCTATTTCTGGCAATATATGCTTTGATGTGTTCATTTGAAGATCAGGACTAAATCGATGACAATTTCCTTTTACATATTGCAATCAGCCGGCGTCATGGATCAACATGTGCTGAGAATGTTTTTTTTAATTTCGACAAAGTCTCCGTCTTACAGTCTCAATCCATAATTTCAATAAAGGTAATCTCTTTACTTCGTGAACGTAGCCAATCATTGTCATCGTCGTGCCTGTGCACCTTTTACAAACTGCGTCGAAACTTTCTCAATCTAAAACAGGACACATTAAGGAGACTTAAATGTTGTTTAGCTCCCACGCGTGAACGTCAACTCGTTTTCATGGTCTCTGCGAATGGAAATATTTCGTTGGCTTGATGGCGTCTTTCTGAGGTGTTATTATTTTCTTTTTAAATTTGATGAGAACAATTGACATGGGGTATGAAATAGGGAGCGCGAGGATGGGAAATCTACATCAGCCGGAAAAACGTGTTGGGAGGATCTACTTGCGTGCATACATGCAAGCAAAATGGCTTCATATTCAGGAAGTTGTATTTGATTATAAAATGTTGCGAGGATTATCAAGTTTAAAAATTGAGCGCACTAATCTTACCTTGCCATGATTTTTTGCATATGAAAAAACCAAGTGGCTAATATTGCCTTTCCACATATGCACATGCGCTTCTTAGAAAAAGATTTCAATTTTCAGTTGATCTATGTAAAGTATATTTTATAAGCTACTACTAACCCTACTATTATTATCAAACTAACAGTAAGTTAAAGTTGCGTCCAAGATGTGAAATTAAAATTCCTTATGGGATAAAACGCTAGTATCATATCGAATTGAATACTCAATTCATCATGCGCAGCTAACGAAAGATAAACACGCGAGTTAAACCTGGAAGTTAAAAACAAAATTAACGGCTAGATCGCTTGCGCAGACTTGCTCCGGCTATTATATTGGAAAGCTGCTGTTATCGGCAAGTATGATATCAAAATCATACTAGGAGATTTCAACAGTCAAGCAGGGACGGACCCCGCATTTAGAAGATACGTCGGCTTTCATAGCTTACCTAGGGATACCAATCATAACGGACTGCGGATTATTCAGTTAGCAATATCACACTAAATGGTTGTTGGAAGTACCTGGTTTGCGCGGAAAGCGATTCACAAACATACGTGGGCCTCTCCAGACGGGACCACTTTCAATCAAATTGATTCAGCCTTGATGAATGTCAGAACATATAGGGGGGTTAATATAGACTCGGACCACTATCTCATTGGCATAGTGCTCCGGGCTCGAATTACGACATCACCTACAATCCCCTCTGACAATCAGGTGAGAGTGAATACCGAAACCATTCACAACACAGCCCTCCGCAATACTTATAAGGGCGAAATGGATGCCGCAATAACTGCAGTCAACAGAGATAAGAAGCATCAACAAATGATCTTCACAACCACCTGAAGAACGTTATCATTGATACGGCCACAAAGATACTTGGCCCCAGCCGCAAGAAAAGTCGGAACGGCTGGTTTGACGATGAATGTAAGCTAGCTACGGAACGGAAGAATGCTGCATACCAAGTAATGTTGCATTCTCAAAGAACGCGGGTACGCGCAGAGACTTATCACGAACTCCGGCGAGCGAGAAGCGACTTCACAGACGGAAAAACAACAAGTCAACAGGATGAAGCCTTATACACCTCGATGCTCATCTTGCGGAGACAAAAGTGGAAATCTGATTTCCGACAGAATGGGCATATTGGAGCGATGTGTTGAGTATTTTAATGAACTGCTCAACAACCAAAATATCGGCGAGTTGGAGGTCCCGCCAACTTAAGACGACGGATAAATGTTGCCATCACCAAGCATAAAAGAAACAGTCCCTGCAATTCATCGGTTTAAAAACCACAAGTCGCCAGGAGCCGATGGAATTACAGTCGAATTAGTTGAATCTGGAGGCGACCAGTTACACCGAATAGTTCATCAACTGATGCTCAATGTATGGGACAGCGAATCAATGCCTGACAACTGGCATCGAGGCATTATCTGTCTCATATATTAAAAGGGGGATCTCGCGCAGTGCAGCAATTATGAAGGTATCACGTTGCTGAGTAACATCTATGAGATATTCTCCTCTATCTTGCTAGGCCGTATAGCCTCATACGCCCAGAACATCATTGGCTCATACCAAAGAGGCTTTACTCCAGGCAAATCAATAACAGATCAGATTTTCTTTGTGCGGTAAGCCGCCTATGACAGCATAGTCAGGGTAAAACTGTATACGGCCAATGAGAGATTTCGGTATCCCAACGAAATTGATAAGACTGACTAGACTGACCCTGACCAATGTGTGAGGCCAGATAAAAGCAGCAGGGTCACTCTCAAGACCATTCAACATCAACAACGGTCTAAGACAAGAGGATGCCCTATCATGCGTCCTCGTCAACTTGGCCCTGGAGAAAATGATTCGCGATGCCGATGTAAATGCGAGAGGCACCACCCTCTTCAAGTCCACCCAACTACTGGCCTACACTGCCGATATGAACATCATGGGAAGAACCCGAGGTGTACAGTCTACCTTTATCCAGATGGATCAGGCGGCGATTACCGCGAGATCTTGGGCTGCACATTAATGCAGGCAAGACGAAGTGCATGGTGGCAATGTCAGCGCCAAAACCAAAAGAACGAACAGCATCGAATCGCACTGGTCAGACGAAAACAATGAAGATAGGAGACTATAACTTTGGCACCGTTAAAAATTTCTCTTATCTAGGGTCGAAAATCACAACCGATAACAGCTATGACGATGAAATCCGCGCACGGTTGTTGGCTGCCAACAGAGCCTATTTCAACTTACAAAAACTATTTCGCTCGAAACGTCTCATCATAGGGTCAAAGATTGTACTGTACAAGACAATGATCTTGCCAGTTTTTATATATTCCTCGGAGACATGAGTTCTTAGCAAGAAAAATTGCGAATTCTTGGATGCGTTCGAGAGAAGAATCCTCCGAAGAATTTTTGGCCCCCTACATGAGGATGGACGATTCCGCAACGTACATAACGACGAAATCTATGAGCGATATCACGACCATCAGGTTGCGAGTTTTACGGGTTTAGATAGGAAGAGGGGAAGAAAGAGTCTTTGAAACAAAATTTTAGTTTCTCTTCATTTTACCATAATTTGTGCATAAATAAATCAAATACAAAAAAAAAAACAAACAAAGCTAACAGTTTTAAAGAATATATATATAAAAAATAGGCTTACAATAAAAAAAAGGAAAATATGGAAAAGAATATAGAACTAGGAAAAGTAAATAAAAATAAAAAATAAAAATAAGAAAACCAAAAAGTACAATTAGAAACAAAAATAAGAGAAACAAATAACAAAATTTTCATGAATTTTCCTTTGATAATAATAATGAAAAGTTGGGTCAGTTTATATTTTTGCCTGAAATGTTGAATTTCAAAACTAATTGAGCAAATATTTGGTTGTTGTTTTGCTTCGTATTTCGGATTGGGTACTTGAACCCAGATACGATATTGGAAGTTGATAATACACCGTTAGTGTTGTGTTGTGGGAACGATCGCTCAATTCGATTGTTTCCAGTGTGGAAGCGAAACATAAGCGCGGGCCGGAATAATGTCCGCATTGAGGAGCGTAGAGGTCACGGCCTCAACTGCCAAACAAGTTCAAATAAACCAAACGCTTCCCCGAGCTTCTTTCGCAGCTACAGATTTACACTTAAAGACTAGTTTTTTTACAATCCAGATTAGTTTTGTGGTTATGAATGTCAATATTCCAGTTTCAGAAGCAATCAACATACGCAGAGTTGAAGTGTCCCCAGGCGCTTTCAGATCCCCATAAATTTGGTGTAACAACTTTCGAAAATTCTCCAAGTAGTTCTTGTCGAAAGATAGCAACGAATGTACTTATATAGACGCGGGATAAACTATGAACTTCACTGATAGTGACGTTAGTGAAAGGTGATAACACCCATTATTTATCCTTCTTCAATCAATAGCTGTTAAAAAAACAAATCCATTCCCTTCGACACAAGAGCCACTACAAATTCTTGCGAAGTATCTGTAATTTTGGAACCATCCATTATCCGCCCCCTTCTTAATTAACAGCTTACCTTTTATTAGTTCCGCAATCGATCGACAAGGTGCACTCGCAAGACAAAATATGTTCGATTAATTAATGATAATGTGGTCTTCCTAAATCACATTATGTAAGACGATGCAACTTCCTTTAATTTTTCCAAAAGTCCCTCAGTCCAGCCGATCACCGAATTCGAACTTGAAATTCAACATCGCTGGGACTATAGCAAAAAACCCCAATTTTTCCCCAGTCGTTTGCTTCGAATCGCCTCACTACAAATACAAATTCCTGTTCGCCCCAGCCAGAAACAAGCGTTCGATATGCACTTAATAATATGCTGCTTAAGCAAGCCTATGTGAAAGCAAAACGTCAACAATCATTTCGCAATATTAGGAAATTAATCGTTGGCGCAACAATTCATATTCAATCAGGGCTTTGAAGTGTGTTAGAGCACTTCATTCAAGACCGTAACGGTACACTACAGGATTACAGTACCCTATAGGAGGCAATGGGGTCAGCATTGCGCTCGCCCGAGATTATTACCCTGATTTGTCTCAGGTACTCATTCACAGCTGAGTCGACTGGTATCCGACGTCAAATCATGATACAAATCCCACTGCCACCAGTGAGATTTGAACCGCGACCTTCCGTACGATTGCTGCTCTAAGCACTCAGCTATCCGGACAGGAAAATGCTATGTTAAACTAAGAAATGTTTAAATCAAAATGGGTTTTCCAATTTTAGCGAAATGTACAGGGTGATTAGGGTTTGTGAACACAATAAAATTAATCATCTTAAGAATTGAATTTTGAATATAAGGAAGCTGGAAGGATTATATTGGAGAACCCAATGGGTGCTAAATGTTAAAAAAAGAAAAATGCTGTATATTAGCAAATGCAATCTCTCGTTAGTTTCTCAGTGGACATGCGTAAATTGAGACAATCGTGCACCTAAATATTCTTACACAATCCACAAAACCTTTCATGCTGGTTTCCAACTTGTTTGCTAAATAATGCCCAATTCTCAATGGAAAGCACGTTCCAGATTGAAAAAGTTGTGTAAATTTTTCTTGACAAATATTGCAATCCAAATAGAGTTCATTCCGAAATTTATTCTAATAAAGCTAATAACATTGTATTACCACCTTTCTGGATATTTTCTCGAATGTCTTCCTCAAAATCATCCTAGAAGGAGAATTTGACGAGAATTCTATCACTAATACCAAAGTCATAACCGATCAAATTTTGTGTGTATGTTTATTGCATGTTAAGAGATTATAGAAAGTCAATATTAAAATTAAGTGAAGAGTTTCATATCATCACTATCAACAGCCCAGTGCTGCTCTAATCAAACTCAATTACTAAATGATGCCCAAATAATCAATCATATAGAGTCCTGACATATTGAATGAAAAATTACCCTAATAAACAAATTTTAAAAACCAAAGAAATTTAGGTTTTTTACCATCCGGGTACCAGGGCATCCAAGCTCAAAATAAGTTCATATTTTTTTTTTTTTTGTGCGTACACGTAGGTGGAAAATCTTAGAAAGACACGTCCGCCGCAGCTCCGCCGCCCGAACGGCGGAACAACAGCGGGCGCGTGTGGGATTCACACCCACTAAAAACCACCCCCGGTCTCTCCAGCCCCAGCCCCGCGGGACCACCATTGAGGTATTACTTCGCGGGGTAGGTTTGCTCTTAGGCACTCATCCTTCTCCTATTTGCAGCTTTCCTCCTTCTTTGTTCCTTCTGCAACTCCTCCTGCATTTGGATGATTGCGGAGCCAACCGCAAGCCACTTCTCCTCGGACTCCAGCATCTCAGTAACCAAGCTCTCCGGGGTCCCGCTCCTGCCCAGCACCTGGTTTAAGCTTCTTCTCTCCATCGCAAATCGTGGGCAGTGAAACATCACATGCTCTGGATCCTCCGGTATGCCATCGCATCTGGGACAGTTCGGAAAATCATCCAACCCAAAGCGGTGCAGATACTGCCTGTAGCAACCACCGTGTCCCGTGAGGAACTGGGTAATGTGGTAGTTGGTATCCCCATGTTTTCGCTCAAGCCACACCCTAATGTTGGGAATGAGCCTGTGGGTCCACCGACCTTTCGCAGACTCGTCCCATCTGCGTTGCCAGAGATCAAGCGACTCTGACCTTGCCGCATTTCTACGCTGTGCATGCCCCTCCATATGTTTTGCATTGTACAGGACACTCATTTCTTTGGCCAGAATGTCAACCGGGATCATGCCTGCCACCACCAATACTGCCTCATCTGATGTGGTTCTAAAAGCACTGCCAACCCTCAAAGCCATCCGCCGGCAAACCGAGTTCACTTGCTTCCGTCTCTGAGAGTTTGCAAGCGCCTCTGCCCACACAGGCGACGAGTAGAGCAGGATGGAGCGCACCACTCCGGCTAGCACCAACCTTCGGCAATGTTTCGGCCCACCAATATTTGGCAACATTTTTGCAAGTGTCGTGGTGGCACTGGCTGCCTTTTGGCATGCATACTCTAGGTGCTCCCTAAAACTCAATTTGGTATCAATTATTACCCCCAGGTATTTGATAGCCGGGTTTGATACGACCATATGTCCACCGACCTCCACTTTTATAGTGTTATTTTTCCTGCGTTTCGTTATCAAGACTGCTTCCGTTTTCGCGTCCGCCAAGGTCAGCCAGGACTTTACCGCTCTCACTGTTTCCGTTGCGTAAACCTCCACATCTTCTGGGTGTTTTGCTGCAACAACCACAGCTAGGTCATCAGCAAAGCCGACAATTGTAGTCCCCTCTGGGACGGGAAGAGCAAGCACCCCATTATACATGATATTCCACAACAGGGGACCGAGTACCGATCCCTGTGGTACCCCGGCTGTGACAATGTACTCTTTGGGGCCCTCATCCGTCCCGTACCAGAGAGTCCTCTCTGAGAGGTAGTTTTCTACCAAATTCGCTAAGTATCTGGGGGACACCTATGTCAGCCAACGCCCGTTTAATTCTATTCCAGTTGGCCGAGTTAAATGCGTTTTTGACATCCAACGCCACCACGGCGCAGCAGCCGCTAGAAATCAGTGCACCTTTTGCCAGGTTTACCACCATGTCAATTGCGTCCACCGTAGAGTGGGCGCGTCGGAAACCAAACTGGCGTTCCGACAAACCATTGCTGGCTTCAACGATGGGCAGGAGTCTGTTGTAGATGACTCTATCCATCATCTTCCCCATTGTATCCAACAGGCAGATAGGACGATACGACGTTGGGTTTCCAGGTTGCTTGCCAGGCTCCGGAAGCAACACCAACTTTTGCTTTTTCCACTGGGCAGGGAATATTCCTTCTTTTAGGCACGCCTCGAAGGTGTTGGCGAAAAGGTCGGGCCTAGTCTTCACTGCCAGTTTCAAAGCTCGGTTGGGGATGCCATCCAAACCTGGAGCCTTGTTGTCACCGAACCTACCACATATTTCCCCCAGTTCCTTCACAGTTACAGGCGGTATTATGCGGTCATTTGGCTGGACAAAAATTTGCCTTGCCCTATTTTCGTGGTGAGGGAACAGAGTGGTAACAATCTGTTTCAGGAGGCGCGGGCAGGTCATCTGGGGTGATTTCCGCAGCCTTTTCATCACCACTCTGTAAGCCTCGCCCCAAGGGTTTATGTCGGCATGGTCGCACAGCTGTTTGAAGCAGTTCTTTTTGCTCCTCCGAATGGCTTCCTTTAGGCGGCCACGCAATTGCTTGTGTGCCTCCTCTCGACCGTCGCCACCGGGTTTTCCCCTGAGTCTCTGGCAAAGCCTTCTTGACCGAAAACATGCGGCTCGCAAACTTGCGATTTCGTTGTTCCACTAGTAGTTGGGTTGCCTACTGGGGAGCAATCGCCTTCTGGGCATAGTAGCATCGCATGCTTTCGTCACCATGCCCGGTGGTATGCTTGGCTGGACAGTGAAAGCGTTCGAGGGGGACACGTTTTCCGCGGTGCTCAAATCCGACATATCCCTGAATGGTACGGCTGGAGAGAAAGCCACCCAGATCACTCGATGGGTGTCGCATGCTTTCGTCACCCATCGAGTGATCTGGGTGGCTTTCTCTCCAGCCGTACCATTCAGGGATATGTCGGATTTGAGCACCGCGGAAAACGTGTCCCCCTCGAACGCTTTCACTGTCCAGCCAAGCATACCACCGGGCATTTTGCGAAAACTCTTTTTCGAGTTCGATCCGCCCTTGATCTCTATGCAGATTGCCTGGTGGTCGCTGTGAGTATAGTCCTCACTGACATGCCAAGCGATTCTACTGGCTAAAGTGGCACTCACGTATGTCAGGTCCACTATAGACCCCAGGCCCCTTCCCCGGAAAGTGTACGAAGACCCAACATTCGCCAGTACCACGTCCAGCTCCGCGAATGCTTCGAGGAGAACACGTCCCCTGACATTAGATATCCGGCTGCCCCATTCAAGAGCCCACGCATTGAAATCGCCTCCTATTATGATCCGCCAACGTCCTCTTGCATCTAAAACAAGAGCAGCAAGCATCCGCTCATACTTGACGAGTTTAGCGTTGGGTGGAGCATAGCAGCTGTAGATGTGGATGCCCTTTCATCTTCGCTCTGATGAAGCCCTCCTCCGGGTGCTCCATTATTTCCTGGAAGGCTTGTTTTCCACAAGTCCACAGCGCTGCTTGGCCCGTTTGGTCTTTGATCCAAACGCTACCACCGCGGTTTCGGTATGGTTCACTTAGTATGGCCCCATCGATGTTTTTCTCGCGGATGGTTTGCGCGAGTAGATCCTGCGCCGCCTCGCAGTGGTTGAGGTTGATTTGTATCAACCTCATCTGCGATTTGTGCTAAGGGCTCTCCTGTATTCGGGGCACCTGCTGCTGCCTCCCCCTCAGGGGTCGTTAGCGATTTTTAAACGGGTCGCTTACGATACGGGGTGTGACGTCCCCGAGGTGCCCGAGTAAGTAGTTTTGCCCCCTAGCTGGCAGCATACCTGCGTCCTAGGTAGTAGTGAAGAGCGAACCGCGAATGACCGGTACACGTCGGGACACACTGGGAGTCTCCGGAGCCGTCGACAACTCTCTGTCGGCGTCGACGGGGTGATGTGAGCGTAGCTCTGCCAAGGTGGTAGTTGCGACGTGTATCAGGAGCCAGCCCCTTCGGGACCCTGGTCGGGAAGTGTGCATTGAACCGGTGTTAGTAGACCGCGTTGCCCCGAGCGAGCGCTGATCCGTCCGTGTATTCCGGGATCAGCTAAGCGTAGGTCAGGCCTCAGGGAACTGGGGTAGGGGCTGTGTCCCCGAGGGTATACCCGTTCTTGACTATTGCGGCCCGCTCCCTTGCACACGATGCGCTGGTAACTTTTTCATGGAGAATATTCTAAAAATTATAAAAAAAAACGACGAAACAACAGACAAGGAGGAAGAGCTGGGTGCGTTTGGGCGGAGCACAAAGATGCGTCGTTCACCGCAGCGACCAGTGAAAGAGGCAACGAGGGCTGATATACCCGATGAGACACCGGGGCGCCCAAATAAAGAGGAAGCCTCATCAAGTGGTGCGACTGACCGTGCGGGTATGGCAACTCCACTACCTTGCAGTGCCCCTGTCCTGGAAGTAAGCTTAATGAGAAACGCTAGTCCTGAGCAGATGGATTTGGGCACAAATCGAGTGGAAATGCATTCGACCGTCCTCGCTAGAGCCGAAGAGGAAAGGCTCATCCGAAAGTGCGCAGCAGTGGTGAAGCGTATGCGGTCGGCAACGTTCCTTCAGAGAAACGTCAGTAAAGGCGTCAAAAACGGGCTGATGGAACTGGAGGAACTACTGGACCGCGTTTCCTTTTATAGACGCACGTGGAGAGCAGCGGAAGACGATTGTAGAGCAGAAACGGTCGCACTCCCCGCTGAGAATGCTGCTTGCGTCAAACGGACCGCAGATAGTCCTCTGCAAAGTGAACAGGGGAAAAAGCGGAAAGAGGACGACGTGCCTGAAGGAGACTTTATCGAAGTAGTCTCCAAGGCCCAAAAAAAAAAGGCGAAAAAGGATAGAAAGAAACAACTGACTCCGGCGCCAGAGACACGTCTGTCCAAAAACAAGGAGGCTGCCAACCCAAAGCCAGTAGCGGAAAAAACGAGGACACGAAGAAGGACTAGACCGTCGGCTCTGCTCATTAAGCCAACGGAAGGCAAGACATTTGCGGAAGTCCTTAGTGAAATCCGCTACAGGATGAAACCCGAGGAGAACGGAGCAGAGGTGTCTTCGATACGAAAAACGAGGAGTGGTGGAGTTCTCGTCGAACTGGGCCCAAAGACGACCAACAAGAGCACGTTCTGCGAAGCGGTCAAGGGGCTATTGGGGGAGAAGGCCCTTGTTTCCAGCCTAGAACCCATGTGCTCTCTGGAAATACGGGATCTTGACTGCCTCACAGAAAAGGTCGAAGTAGAGGAGGCGCTAAAGCGTGAATGTCCAGAGGTAACCAATGCCCGGGTAGCTATTACCTCTGTAAATGCTCGAGGCCGAAAACTTGCCGTGGTGGATGTCCCCGAGCAATATGCGAGGAAACTCCTTAACAGCGGGAGAATCAAAATCGGATGGGTAGTATGCAGGGTACGAATGCGGATAGTCCCCACCAAGTGCTACAGGTGTCTGGACTATGGACACACGTCAGCAGCTTGCAAGGGTCCGGACAGGAGGACAGCATGCCGGAGATGCGGCCAAGCGGGTCATCAAGCGAAGACTTGCAAGGAAAGCGAGAGTTGTGTTCTCTGCAGGGATCGTGGTGCGTCTGGCGAAAGCGTCGCACACACTGCGGGCTCGGGACGGTGTCCGATCTTCAGGGCGGAATTGGAGAGGGCTAGGGTGCGAACGCCATGATCCGCATTTTGCAAATTAACATGCACCGGAGTGCAACCGCTCACCAGTTGCTAGCACAGTTCGCTGCGGAAGTAAATGCTGATCTAGTGCTGATTAGCGAGCAATACCGAAACAAGGACCCGTCCTCATGGTATCTGGACTTATCGGGCACCGCTGCCATCTGGGTTCGGGACGACGCTCGACTTCGTGTTCTTGCCGAAGGCCGGGGGGACGGATTTGTCTGGATCCGGTGTTTAGGGATAACGTTTTTTAGCGTTTACCTGACGCCGAATGAGTCGATTCCGGACTTTCGGTGCCGGCTTGATGCTCTGGAGGACGCCGTTTCGAGCACGGAGGGACGAATCCTGGTTGGCGGTGATTTTAATGCCAGGGCTCTTGAATGGGGCATGCCTCAATCAGACTCCAGAGGGAAACGGATTCTGGAAATGGCGGCGAGAACCGGGCTCGTAATTTTAAACACCGGATCCACGCCAACGTTTCGGCGCTCAGGTTGTGAAGGAAGCATTCCCGACATCACTTTTGCGTCGGAATCTCTGGCATCATCGGTGGACGGGTGGCGAGTCCTAGAAGACTTCTCGGCAAGTGATCATCAGTACATTGCGTTCGAAGTGTTTGACGCTACTTGCCGGCGAGCACCAACACGACGTTCCCCCTGCGTGTGGAATGTCGCGAAGGTGAACATCGGAAGGTTCGTCGAAGCTCTTGGAGCAGGTAGGGCCGCACTGGGGGGCACTCCGGGGGGTGGTGGTGTCGCAGCTGACACCGTCGTAAATTCAGTGATGAATCTGATAACGACGGCGTGTGAGGCTTCCATGCCCCGGAGGGGCCCCAGGCGCGACAAGCCTTCTATGTACTGGTGGACGGCGGAAATTGCTGACCTACGGAAGGAGTGTCATAAGCTCCGCCGTTTGGCACAACGTTTGTACGCCAACGAGGAGCCATGTGCCATAAAGGCACAATATAGATCAGCAAAAAGGAGACTCCGCAGCGCTATAAATAAAAGCAAAGCTCGCGGCTGGCAAAATCTTGTTAATGAGGTGAATGATGACCCGTGGGGACTTGGCTATAAGCTTGTCACTCGGAAAATCGGGACTCTGCGGAAGCCCTGCATACTGAGCACCGACCAGATGGACCGCATTGTGCGGGCATTGTTCCCCAGACACCCTGTACGGGTTGATGTAAACAGCGCGGAAAGCCTCGTGGATTGCCCCCTTTTCACAATGGGAGAACTCGAAGAAGCGGTTCTCACTATGAAAAACAGGAAGGCGCCAGGTCCTGATGGCATCCCGGCGGAAGTTTACAAACTGGTGTTCCGCCAACGGCCAGAATTGCTGCTCGAAGCGTTCAACGCGTGCTTGAAGGAGGGCATTTTTCCTTCTCGCTGGAAAGTGGCCAGACTCGCGTTGATCAGTAAGGGTAAAGGAGATCCGGAGCTCCCGTCTGCATACCGACCGCTGTGTATGCTTGACACGGCCGGAAAAGTGCTCGAGAAGCTCATCAGGGGTAGACTCGCTGAAGCGATCCGTGCTGCCGGGGACTTATCCGCAAGGCAGTTCGGGTTTAGAACAGGGAAATCTACAGTGGATGCTGTTATGGAGGTCGTAGATGCGTTTAATCGAGCCGGGGCGCACAGCCGCCGATCTCGACGGATAGTGCTCCTCATAACGCTTGACGTCAGAAATGCCTTCAATTCCGTAAGATGGACAGATATGCTGGGCACACTAGAGAACTCCTTTCACGTGCCAAGCTATCTCTTGCGGATATTGAGGGATTATCTGAAAGACCGCTCCCTGTTCTATGAGACGCTAGAGGGCCAGAGGAGGATGGAAATCACGTCGGGAGTAGCATAGGGATCCATCCTAGGGCCGGACCTCTGGAACGCTTCCTACGATAGTCTGCTGAGACTCGATATGCCTGAAGAGTCGCGCCTGGTCGGTTATGCAGACGACGTTGCGGCACTTGTTGCCGGACGCACTGTTGAACAGGCGCAAAGCAAACTTGGCATATTGATGCGACGGGTAAGCGGATGGATGACTGCTCACGGTTTCAACCTTGCGCTGGAGAAAACTGAAGTAGTCATCCTGACCAGAAGGAGAATCCCGACCTTGCGTCCCATATCGATCGGCGAGTTGACTATAGAGTCAAAACCAGCGGTTAAATACCTTGGTTTAATGCTCGACTCAAAGATGAGCTTCTTCGAGCAAATCAAAGCAGCCGCGGACAGGGCTGCTGAGTCGCGGCCTTGAGTCGGCTAATGGCGAATGTGGGCGGCCCTGTATCAACTAGGAGACGTCTCCTCATGGGAGCAACGCAGTCCGTCCTTCTCTATGGTGCGGAGGTATGGGGCTGATGCCCTTGACAAGGAGGTGCATCGTAAACGCCTAGCTCAAGTGCAGAGGCGGGGAGCTTTGCGAGTGGCGTCTGCTTATCGCACTGTCTCCGAACCGGCTGTGATCGTGATTGCGGGAGTGATCCCCGTTGCCCTCCTTGCCAAGGAGCGCAAAGCTATCTATCGCCGTAAGGGCGAAAACTTAAGAGAAGTGGTTGCCCGTGAAGAACGTCAACGCACCCTTAACGAGTGGCAAGTTTCTTGGCAAAATGAGCCAAGGGGCAAGTGGACTGCGCGGCTCATCGACAAATTAGACTCATGGTTGAACAGAAAGCACGGTGAGATTGATTACTTCCTTACCCAACTTCTAAGTGGGCATGGAGGTTTTCAGTCTTACCTGCACAGGGTTGGGAAGGCGCGATCTCCTGATTGTGTGTTCTGCAATAGAGTGCCGGATGACGCTGAACACACTTTTTTCTCTTGCGAGAGGTGGGACGGCCTCCGCGAGCAGCTTTATGCAGATACAGGGGAGCTCTCTCCAGACAACATTGTCAGAGAGATGCTGAAGAGCGCTGGCAGCTGGAATCGTATTGCGCATTATGTTCGGGCTCTTCTTACTACGAAGAAGATTGAACTCGACCGGCAGAGGGATCGGACGGTAAGGGGTTCCCTTAACTAACAACTCCCTTCCTCCCCTCCCCTCCCGTTGGTGAAATCAATTCCCTGAGTTGAAGGCTCCCAAAGCCGGGAGAGCGGGAGGGCTAGCCCGAAGTAATGTGTCAAACGGTTCCAGGCTAGTTCTCTGATGACAGGGAGGTGTTTAGTTGGTAGTCCGCCAGCGTGCTTTTGCGGGAGTCCAACACTCTGTGCGTAAACGCATTCACCTACCCTACTCCAAAAAAAAAAAAAAATAAAAAAAAAAAAAACCTGCTGCTGCCGGCAATGTGGCGATGGTCCACACCCTCCTTTCCTTTGCACAGTAGACAATTTGGGTCAGCTCCGCAAACCCTGTTGATGTGGCCTTCTACTCCGCATCTCCTGCATTGCTTTGACCTGTCATTTGGGTTAGTGCATGACTTCGCAATGTGACCAAAGCCAAGGCATCTAAAGCACCGTTTTAACGCCACCTGTTCCCTAAGGCGACACATAACCCAGCCTATTCTCATTCTCCCTGCTGCTAACAGTTTGAGTGCGTTCTCCACTGGTAGGCCGATGATGGCGGTTTGTGTTCCCCCATAGGCTTTCCTTAGCGTTTTCACCACTGACTCTTGTAGTCCGGCAAGATCGAACTGTTTCTCCAACACTTCGCGAACCTCCTCCTTCGTCGTGATTTCATCTATATCTTTGCAGATTATAGTGATCTCCGGCCTGCTAGCTCTTATGTCGGCTTCCTGCCCTAAAGTCTTCCCGATTTGGCTTAAGAATTTGTCCGCGGTTACATCCTTGGATTTCTTAAGTTCCAACATATGATCTCCCTTCTGCGACCGTCTAATACGGCTGACGTTGTCTCCCAAATAGGTGAGTTCGGGGTCTGCCTTCACTTTCCTGAGAATGTCGGCGTATGACCCTTCGCCTCGTTTGGAAATGAAAATCATCTCCGGTCTAATCTTCCTCCGATAATTTCTTTTCCGCGGTTCTACCTTCCTCCAAGCTTCCGCATCCGCCTTTGAAGGTTCGATCTCTTTTCTCGAGGTATCCACTCCAGTATTTTCCCTGGTAGCTTCAGACGTACTTTTCATGAACTCCGCCTTTTTGGGAGTTGAGTCCTTTTTTCTTTTCGGGGTTTGCTGGCTTGTTGAGTCATTCAGCTTCTCGCGCAGCCTCTTCCCCGGTTTCTCCCGTTTTGTGTTTTGAACCGGCGTTACTTGAGTTGCCTGGTTCACTTTTCCAATCGGCGACTTCCCTACTCGTTCATCCTGGGCCTTGCCGTACGTCAAACGGATGCCTCTTATCATGGCCCTTATATTTTGGTGAATGTTCCTGCGCTCCTTTATAAACTCACACAGCTCCATGATCTTTTTACCGAGGGCAGTAAAGGCAGCTCCAGACTGATCATTGCCCAAAACATCGCTCGGGTGAATCGGCGTCAGTGATTCTTCCTCATCGGAGACTCCCTCTATATGCTTCCCACTGGGGGTAGCGATCGTGGGGGCTTGTGCCCGTGTAGGAGGGGATCTGCGAAAAATCGAGCTCCTTCTGAACGGATCCATCACTGGAGCCAGTTCAAGTTCCTCCCGTACGCTTGTAACATTAGATGCCACAGTAGCCAAGGTTCCCACTACTGAGGCACTGCGGTCGTTGGATATCGACGGCCGGGAGCCCGCTTGCTCACTCCCAAAAACCGCCGGCACTGGGTTTCCGAAGCCCTGCACCGTAACTTCATTCTTCTTCTGTTCCTCCATGTTTGGTTTTATTTCTGGGTATCCTTCCCATAGCCAATTTTTATCCACGGGTGGGCGTTTACTTCCCATACACGCCATGCCCATACACGCACATCGCCGGATGCGTGCATGTGCATGGCCATGACACATTCGCCGAGCATTCCCTTATCTCCTGATGGGAGATTTGACAACTCCACACAGGAAATAAGTTCATATATTAGACAGATATTGACTAAGTTATGGTTTACCAAGGTATTTAAGCTAAATAGAATTAGATATAGTGACTTTTGTATTATATTATTGAATTACAAATAGTGGTTTGTAATACTAAATCAGGTATAATACCTAGTGTACCTTCTTAATTCGGGTAAGACCAGGTTCCTTGAATTGAAAAGATAAGTAAGAAGAAGGGTTTTTATATTCTTTGATATCTAAGAAACATTCTGGAACACTTTCGGAGCTATAAATTCGCTCGCTTCGGGAGACCGTTTATTACCTTTTGTTTACTCGCGCATATTACTAGCACAGCTTGGATATTTGCATATATATGTTGATCGACATTTTCATGGGTTCATGTGTTGTAAATATTATTTAACATTCATTTGTGAAAATAAATACGATTTCTCGCACACAGAAGTGACATGAGCTGAATTTTTTAGGTAACATATACATAGAAAACAAAATATTTGATAGGCTAATATGGGTATAAAGGTTTCAAAAGATATGCATTTATTTATTCTTTAGATGATGATTTAACTACAAATTATTGTTTTATAATCAAACTAAAAATGGCGTCGATATCATGGGCCACATTTGTGTGAGATATGCTCAGCGGCGGTCACTAGCGTTTGTCCTCAACACCCTTGATATTGCCTTTCTTGGCGCTTACATCGTTTATTATGAAAATAAGGTAAAGTTAATCCTAAACAAGTCGGAATACCGGATGCTCACGTTTCGGGTATAAAGGTTTTGTGTTTCTTATGTAAGAAACTTCAACGCACATTTTTCTATCCGTATATAGCTACAAATCCAACATAATCCTTCATATTTTTCCAAACTACAAGATATACGTACATATTAGAACCATAGATATCTCCGAATACTGTACGTACGCATGCACATATATAAATTGATCGTACCCATATTTTCGATTTACTTCGTTCGCAAAAGCATACATGGTTACATGTCCTGTAACATGCGTCACTTCACCTTACACAAACACCACATGCCCATAATACGTATGAGTCATGAGCATCTTATCTTCATAAAATTTATCTTACTAAACTCAAGCGAAATAATATAAACATTGTCATTCGAACAAGAAGCTAGAATCTATCCATAAGAGATAAGCGACATTTGAACATAAACAAAAACATGACTCAAACGAACATTGAGCAATATCGAGTTACAAAAGATGCAACTTTGCAAACTCAGCAATTTGCGCCCTTTGTTCAACTCAACTATAAATATAAGGTAGAATTGATCTAAGTCTTTAGTCTTAGGCAAAATTCATTGAGAAATAAAGCTTACTACTCCGAGTAACCGCCGTGTTTTTTTATTTTAATTAACAGACGGTACAAACTCGTAACTACATATGTACAAGACAGTATGTACATATATAGTAAGTATATTAAATATGATTGGTTTAATGTACAAATATATCTATCTGAATTAGACATTATCCTTCATTAGCGCATATCTACTACTACTACTACTTCATTAGCACACATATTCTATATACCTACATACACACACATCTGTTTGGAGTAATTGATATTCATTCATTCATTCTTTACGGCCCCATTAATACGAATTGCCTTCGTGTGGTATTGATGAATGGATATGTTATGATGACGTCACACCGGTTGTAGAATGCACGAAATTCACAAAAAATGGCAAAGTTTCACCCTCTATAACTTTGTTAATAATAGACGGTTTTCCTTTAAACTTGACCATATTGTGCATTATGTTATCCCTTATCCCCATACCATACATTTTGTACTTCTAGGATGAACATAAGGGGATTGCCAGGTCAATTTCTAAAATGTGGAAATATACTATTGTGGCGCGGCAGGATTCGTGGCATTCGAAATTTATTTCGAATTCGTGGCATTCGAAATTTATTTCGAATGTTGCGAATACGAGCGAGCGAGTAGATGGCGCACCGGAGCTCTCCACGTTTTTCAGAACTCGCCACTGGAGTGGAGAGCTAGCAGCTAGAAGGACCGTATGGAGAAGAACCGGTCCCTTCTGTCCCAGCCGTCGGGGAGCGCACCACGGGCTCAATAATTAAAGTCGTTCATCCTTTTTTCGACTTAAGTAAGAGGTGTACGAATAAGTTTTCAACATTTCCAATTCGATCTTAAGTGAAGTTATTTTAAGCCGATGCTGAATAAATGGATCCGTGCATAAATAAAACTTGAGGATTTCTTGTGTTCGGCCCCAGTAAAGACTAGGACTAGATTAGTTCACTATTATTAACTTTATTTGTGAAGATATCGGAATCGGATGTATTCTGAGGCCAAGATTTCATAGAGATGCACCACTGTGATTTTTTTCAGATTTTCCGGCTGGATAGGTTCTGAGAACAAGAGCTGTTACACTTTTTGGGGGTCATATTTTGGGCCCTTATATTTCACCCAATATCAAATATGAAACCAGTTTCGAAATTGAATTGAATCCTTTCGTTTGATACCCCACATTGCTACATTCACAAAACCTTAAATAAGGTTTTGTTTCACACAAAACCTTGAAAAAACGACCAACGGAGACTTTTACCACGGCAGAAGAATTAGCAATGCGATCGAATATCAAGCTTCAAATCAACAGATTATACGAAATCAAACAACGAAATTGGCGATGAAAAGTTAAGAAGGCAAACCAATTATAGTAGAGGTCGCTGCTGCTAATCAACTGGGAGACAACACTGGCAGAAAGGTTGTGAAAGAATCATGCCTTATTTGCAGTAAACAACCTATTCGCAAAAGAAGAATGATACTTCCTTATAAAGTTTCAGTAGGTCAAAGTGATATATTTCCTGTGAATCGAGAGCTACTTACTCTCTTCCTCAGTACTTAAGCTTACTTATTGTAGTAGGAGAAAGCTAGTTTTATTTTTATTTAGAAGAACTACAAGCATCGGAACGATAACTAGATTAATGGAAACTTTTTTTTATGGATGAAGGTGGAAATCTTAGAAGGATGCTGCTGCCCCAGGTTGCAGCAGTGTGTGGGATTCGCACCCACTAAAACCACCCCACTCTTCCGCCCCTCGGGAACCAGAGCGGGGAGGCTCTGGTTCGCTATACCAGCTCCTCCATCTCGCGTCTCCGTCGCGCCGCCTTCCGAGCTCGATCCAACAAAACTCCCAGACAAAACTCCTGTCTGCGCCACGGCTGCTGTTTCATTTACCGTCATCCAGCTTTCCTCCGACTTCAGCATCTCTTCCACCAGATGCTGTTCAACCCTTTTTTTCTGCTGCAGAAATCTGGGACAATGGAACACAACGTGCTCTGGGTCCTCGGGTGTAGCACCGCATTCAGGAGAGTTGGAAGAGTCGTCCAACTGGAAGCGATGCAAGTACTTCCTATAACCACCGTGTCCCGTAAGGAATTGTGTCAGGTGGTAATTCAACTCTCCGTGCTTTCGGTCGATCCATTTCTCGATACACGGGATCAATGTATGGGTCCACCGGCCCTTGTCAGAGTTATCCCACCGTTGTTACTACCTGCCACACAACTCTCTCCTGATGGCTTTTCGGAAATCCGCATTCATCTCGGCTGGATTTGCCTTCCGTTTTTCGTAGAGCCAGTGTGGATCGCTCGCTAGAAGATCTACAGTGATCATTCCCGGGATGACAGACACTGCCTCCGTCGAAGCCGTCCTAAATACGCTGCACACTCTTAGCGCAATTGGCCGGTATGCTGAACTCAGCTTCATCTGGTTGACAGCGTGGTTCAACGCTCCCGCCCAGACAGGGGCCGCGTATAGCAGGATCGACATCACCACTCCCGCGATGAGTAGCCTGCGACTATACTTCGGCCCTCCCACGTTAGGTATCATCCTTGGAAGGAATGAGCTAGCATTTGCTGCCTTCTCTCGTGCATAATCCAAGTGTCCCTTGAAGTTGAGCTTGGCATCGATCATCACCTCTAGGTATTTGACAATTGATTTTGAGACGACCTCACGATTACCAACCCGGATGTTAACCGTGTTGTTCTTCCTACGGTTGGAAATGAGGACCGACTCCGTCTTTTCATCCGACAGGTCTAGCTTGGCCATTCGTAACCATGACTTGATGGTATGAATGGCTTCATTTGCATAAAGCTCCACATCCTCGGGATGCTTTGCAATTGCAACTACCGCCAGGTCGTCCGCAAAACCAATCAGCGTTGCCACCTCCGGCACGCGTAGGCCAGGCACTATATAGTTCAAAAAGCCCACGGATCCTCTTCCCGCTCAACCGGACCGAGGGGCGACCAACCTAAGAATGGGCTGAAGGCAACATCCAAAGGCCCGCATCACAGCGATGATGCGTTTTAACGCAAAGTGTGTGCGACCATGCGAAAATGTATTACTACATCCCGATTGTCGCAAACACTTCAGCCAATGACGCGGAGGTTCTACACTACAGAGACATAGATCTTATATCGAAGACAGTGCGGATCAAGACTGAAACCCATTAGGTCAGATTGTTACCAGACAGGACTCTTCGGACTATAGCACAGGTTGCAAGGATAACCGCACTACTGGGACTACTTCGATCTTTTGTAGTCTCCAAGTCTGCTTCATATTTTTTCGTGCTGTTTTTCAACAGTGTTCCGGTCCAACGGTACGGCTACATCGATTATAAAGCACGCTCGTTCTTCCTTCAAAAGCAGAACTAGATCGGGTCTGTTATGATTAACACTGTGGTCAGTGGCAATAGTGTAATCCCACAGTAGTTTGACCCAATCATTTTCCAAGATTCTCTGCGGAGTATACTTATAGTAAGGATGGTAGGTTGCCACTAAGTTATACTTCAACGCAAGGTTTTGATGGAGAATCTTGCAGTCGGAGTTATGACGATTGGTGTACTCGGTACTGCTCAACATCCTGCACACAGATGTTATGTGCTGGATGGTCTCCTCTTAACAGTTGCATAACCCACAACTGAAGTTGGTGATTGAGGAGTCGTGAAGAATGTACCGTTTATAATTTTTTGTTGGGAGCGAAGCATCCTGAATGGAAGTTAGGAATGCTTCGGTCTCATAGAAAAGTACACCATTAGTCAACCATTTGTTGGAGGCTTCGATGTCAATGCCTGACAACAACAAATTTTTTATACGACCTCCGTGAATCGGTTTCTCTTTCCGCATGTCGATCTTCTGTTGGACTGAAGTAACATTCGACATGGGATACCATTCTCTGCTTCTCAAGTTCAAAGGAGATAATTTATTATCTGCCATGACGGTAGCCTAATGTATTTGGCTAGAGGATTGTTTCTCATAGAAAAACTCACGAAGAGAATGCACTTGATTGTAGTGCAACGTTTTTAAATCAAGTACCCCCCTTCCTCCCTGATGACGTGGGATAGTGATCCTCAATTTTTCAGCAGCTCTATTGTGCATGTTGTTGTTTGCAAGAACTACCCTTACCCGTCTATTGACACATTCTAAATCAGTATTACTCCACTGTATCACACCGAAAGTGTATAGAAGGACGGGAATGGCGAAGGTGTTGATTGCCATGATTTTATTTTTCCCGTACAGCTCAGTTTTAAGGACAAGATCCAGACGCCGTTCAAATTCCCCCAGCAACTTAGATTTGATTGTTGCCACAGCAGGTGTTGTTGCTTGAAATATGCCGAGGTATTTGTAGACGTCGTCCGAATCCATACCCTCAATTCGGATGTTATTTTGGCTGTATCCTTCGTTGTCGGTGTGTTTTCCCCGAACAATTGTTTTTATGCGACTTTTTTCCAAACCCAACTGCATGCCGATATCCCTGCTGAACTGGATGGTGATGTCCAGCAAGGAGCGAAGTTGATTTTCATCTTTGGCATACAATTTGATGTCGTCAATGTACATTAAATGGCTTAATGTACATTTCGACAATATGCCATGCTTGACTTGGAACCCGTATTTGCTTTCATGCAAAAGATGGGATAGCGGATTCAAAGCCAAACAAAACCACAGTAGGCTTAGAGAGTCGCTTTGGAAAATGCCACGCCTGATTCGTATCTCTCCTGATGTTTGTGAGGATACCGATAGCTTCGTGCTCCACTTCTTCATTACTGTTCTCAGAAGAAGAACGACATTCGGGTTGATTTTATATAAGCGTAACACTTGTAGTAACCACGAATGTGATATGGAGTCAAAGGCTGATTTATAATCGATGTAGGCTGTCGAGATATTTCGTTTCTGATGGACAGCCTACTTTACAGCTACCGTATCGATTATAAGCTGTTCTTTGCAGCCTCGGGAGCCTTTTGCGCATCCTTTTTGCTCCTCAGCTATTAATTTATGAACATCAAGATATTTTGAGATGTTCGCGCACAGAACTGAAGTGAAGACCTTGTAGATGGTAGGAAGACAAGTAATTGGTCGCCATTTTGAAGGGCAAGAGGCACCCTGTTCCTTGGGGGTGAGGAAAGTTATCCCCTTGGTGAAAAATGGTGGAACTAAATCAGGATCGGCAATCATCTGATTAAATTGATTTGCCAATATCCTGTGAGTGCTCTTGAACCGCTTCAGCCAGAAGTTGTGAATCTTGTCAACTCCGGGCGCCTTCCAGTTACCTGCCTTGTCAAGGGCTGCTTTAACGTCGACCTCAGTTACGTCAGGCATGGTCATTTCAGGGAGGGCCTCGCATGAACGCATAAGGTGTGGGAGCCACGCTGCTTCTAAATTGCAACGGCTGGATTCGCTCCAAACACGTCTCCAGAAGTCTTCTGCCTGATCCAAATCGAGGTTACTTTCCCTATCTGAGTTGGTGAGATTTTTGAAGAATCCCCGTTGGTTCTGGAAGAACAAGGTGTTGTCTGCCCTTCGCTGAAAGCTTTTCTGGTACCTACGGATGCGATTGGAGCATACCGCAAGTTTCTGCTTCAGTACCTCGAGGATTTCTTCGATTGGCATATCATTGGACAGATAGTAGTTTCCAATGATGTTCGCAACGCATCTGTGCACTCTTGGTGATGGATTTCCAAGGAGTGCTTCCGTCACACGACCAATCTCCTTTCTCAACTTTTCGACTCTTTTGTTGAGTGGAAACACTCAGAACGGTAAAGTCCTTCTGCGCATACCTCTGTTATTCGCTCTAAGATGTTGATTATGGAGACGAATAACCATGGCAGCTGCAACATAGATCAGGTTGTGAACCTCTGTAGCAGTAATCTCGCTAGCCAAACGATCAGCCAAAATTCTGTCAACGGCAGCAATGATGTTAGTAGTTGCCGAAGTAAACTTCAGTTTTGGGATCTTTGGCCTAGCGTCTGGAAGAATCTCAGCATACTCTGTGAATGCAACCTGGAATGCGGTCAAAGCCTCATTATAAATTGGGTCGACATCCTCAGTTACTAAGCTTCTCCTGACTACTGGATTCATGGAGTGCCTTACAGGTGGAGTACTTGTGTTACTCCTTTGACTAGTCCGGTAATTTGATGACTTCAGCCCGAGCTCAAGTGAAACCTCTTGGAAGATTTGTTGCTTAGTTGGTAAGGCAACTCGGTTGTTATTCACTATCACCCGGTACTGGTTGACGACGTTCTGTTCCGGAACATGACTTAGCTCCGGAAATCGGGTTATGAACGCGTCATGTAGTCGATATCTGTACCCTGATGGATTCTGTTCCAAATCCGTGACACGGTAATAGGTGCGGACGATAAATTCGTTGAGTTGGTTCGTCCAAACCATACGACGCCTAGGTCTCCCGTTGTTGATGTTGCTGGTCGCATGCAGCTCTGCGTTTGCAACTCAGGTGAGGATTAATCTGGTACGCCAGGTATATATATATATATGGACGTAAATGGATGTAATTCACTGTATGCGTGAGCGTTCACAGTTCTCACCTTTCCAACAAATTTCGTATCAATAGCTACAACAGTCTCCGAGAAAAATGCGTGTGACGGACAGACAGATAGTAAACCGATTTTAATAAGGTTTTGTTTTACACAAAATATATTCCAGGTGGCAATATACGACATAGATAGATCTGCTTCCTTCAACCTCCAAAGGGGTTATAGAAGTTATACTATTCTAACCGACAACCAGCGGCCATTAGTCACAGCCTTGCTTGGAGGGTACGCAGCTGCTTCAGCAGAGTGAGACTATCAAATCGGTAATTAAGATCGGCTGAACTATAAACAGCTTCTTTGCGAAGGACTTTCGACGAATCAGCCTCACCTATTCCGTGTTGAAAACCCTAGAGCGCGTCCTGGGCATTCACTTAAGGATAATTGTGGAGAGAATGGCTTTCCATAAGTCCCAGCATGCCTACTATAAAAGCAATCCACAGAAACCGCAATTGGCACGTTCGAACGGTCACTGCAGTACAAGCAGTATAGCAGTGCCTTTCTGGATATAAAGGAGCAATCAACAACAACGCCATCAAGGAAGCCTTGACCAGTATTGGATTGAGGAGATATGTTATAGATTGGATAATATCCATGCTGAGAACCAGAATAATCCAGTCGGATCTGGGAGATAGCTACTTGACCAGAGCTATGAACAGAGGGACGCCCCAGGGTGGCGCCATCTCTGCGGTGCTCTCAATGAACTCCTGCACCTCCTACCCTTAGACCTTCACATTCAATGCGCTGCAGCGTGCAGTTCCGTCAGACTACGTGAGTTCGAATGTTGGACAGCGAAACTCTATGGCCATAGTAATCTCCTAGATGATCTACTTCGGGAAATTTAGGCATTCCCCAGGCACTACAATACAACCAAACTGAACTTCACGAGAGACTTTGCTCTGGACTTTCTAACCACGGTAGAGTGGAAAACGGCGGCATGTTGCAATGTTGGGACAAATTATTCTTCACGGGCGGATCAAAAATGTTCTGCGAAGTTGTTTCGGGCCTTGTCTCGAATACACACAGTGTATCCGAGTCGCAGCGTCTCCCAGGCTTTTCCAATTTATTCTAAGCGAAAGTGCTGGCGATACTGGAAGCCTGTTGATAACTGGGGCGTGATCCCAGCCCCAAACGTGACATTGACATTCTCCAGGCTGGTGAGGTAGTGCAGAAATGCGTTTAACAGTCTCAAAGTCACCCTTCTTCGGGTTCCCGATCATAGGAAAATTGGGGGGAATGAGCGGGCTGACGGATTGGCAGGGAGCGGCGCTGTTCTTGGGAGTCCTTTGGCGAGTACAGTCTGTGTCCCGCTGTCGACTGCTAATGGTGGAATCTACCCGTACCACTTATCAGCCGCGGACCTCAGATGGCGAAGGTTGACCACCTGTGCCAAGTTAAAGAGGATTTGGCCTGCTTATAGCAAAACCTGATCGCGGGAGCTCTTGTGCCAGACGCGTCCAAATGCATCCAAAATTACGGCGGTCTGCACGGAGCACTGGTCTATAGGAGACCACGCCGCCAGACTCTCGAGCACTTCCTTTCCGATTACCCAGCTCTAGCTAGAATCAGGCTAAGGACAGTAGAACCTCAGAGAGATTTCTAGTTTCAGGATGGGAGAGCTTTTTTCCTTTGTAAATGCTACGGGCTGACTCTGAAGGCTTGAGCTGGCTGGACTCTGCCTCCTTGCTCTCATAACAGCATTCATGGTCGTGGGAGTGTGTGGCCTCAAAACGGCGCACCACAGCGCTAATTTGGCTTCTCGGAACGGCCACTAACACCTACCTATCCTACCCCCTTTGCGAGTATGGGGAGGGTCATGCCACTCACTGTATACGTGAGGTTTCGTAGTCTCTATATGTTCATCGAACTTTGTTTAAATCCATGCACCCGTGCTGAAGAAAAGTATGTGTGACAGACAGATCAACAGACAGGCGGTAAGCCGATTTTAGTAAGGTTAACCTTAACCTTAACAATCCGCAATTTTGCATCTCAATGCTTCCACGGTAGCAAGATAAACTAAACTGTGTTTAGAATGAAAGAAATATAATATGTATGCCATCGAGACACAAGTGTAAATAGGTCGTACATTTATTTCAAAATTTTCGAAATAATTGTCCGTGTGTTATGTCATACATTTATTCATGATATAAAAATCTCGGGATTTCTTTTCGTATGTAAACGGTCAAAGCAATTTTTGTCTGAGACCCGGCGATTTTTTTTCTGGAAAGAAGTGTCAGATGTAAATGTACCTTTAGTTTGGCTGGATTCTCGATGATGAAGCGGCATTCCTTTAATACTTTTTCCACCTGTTTGATTGAATTCGCCAAAACATCTTTCCTTAATTCAAAAATATTCTCCCGCGGAAGTCTGTTTTCTCTACTATCAGTAGCGCATTCCTTTGTTCGCTTTTAAATAAAATACTGGCTCACGCTTTAGTTCCTTTATGTATGTCAAGTAAACAGACTTTACGTTATCCGTAGTTCGTTTAGGGCTGGTTTGTTACACGAGGAAAGGAGGCGAGATAAACTGATATTTTTTTGCAAACGAAACCTTATTAAAATCGGTTCAATGTCTGCCTGTCACACGCACTTTTCTCAGGAACGGCTATACTGATTGAAACGAGATTTGGTGAGAAGGTGGGAACTGTGAATGCCCAGACATGCAGTGAGTGATACCTTTCTACTTTGAGGTTAAGGGGGGCTTCCCCATACATGCAAAAGGGGGGTGTACATTTTGTTTTTCATCTAATATAGTCATGTTGGGTATCAAATTAAAGGTCCTGATTAGTACTTTTCGAATCTGGCCTTAGTTTTGAGATTTGTTAGAAAGGCAGGGAGTGGGAGTGGTGGAAAGTGGTGATTTCGTTGACGGACCCATTCTGAGAAACTACCCAACCGAAAAATCTGAAAAAATTCAAGAAGCTGCCACTATATGGTTCCCAGACCTCAAAATACTCCCCATATTGATATCTGTTCAAATTAAGTTAATAATAGTATATTACCATATTTTTGGAGAAATCGAGTGAAACCCCCCTTAAGTTAATCCCAGAGTTATAAAAGTAGTATAAAATATACTATAAAGCATGTTATCCCTAAGTTTGATCAAAATCATACTATTAGGAACAAAGTTCCAGTAGCTCAAAGTTGACTTTGCCGTGTAAATTTACTGCAACTAAATATCAATATCACACTAAAATGAGTAGTCCGACATGCTAAATGCATATACATAACGGGCTACGCACAAGTGGGATAGTTCTGCATTCAAATATGCTCACAGAAGAAGCAAACGAATCCTCTCAGACCGGAAGCGCCGAGCTTCCGGTTTTCCGACTTGTTTTCAATTGCTTTGCAAAATACTCTATCGATTATAGTTAATGCTATACACTTCACATTGGCAGTTCAACAAACAAGGGGAATACCGGAAGTTGGACGCTTCGGGTATAAAGGTTTTTGTGTTTATCATGTGTGGGAAATTTTCTATTCACGTTTCCCATTCGTATTTAAGTAGGTAACGGAATTGAATGTATTTTGAAGCTTAGATTTCATATGGATGCACCATTCTGATTTTTTTTTCAGAATTTTCGGCTGAGAACGAGACCCATTACACTTTTTAGGGCACACATTTTGAGTCCTCACTCCCTTATGTTCCACTCAGTATCAAAAATAACATCAGTTTGGAAAAGTACCAATTGAGACCTTTCATGTGATACCCCACACGGGTACACTAGGTGAAAGAATATTTTACATCTCCTCTTGCATGTTTAGGGAGCCGCCTTCAGCCTCCACATAAATTTACGCCATTGACTGTATGCGTGGGATTTCATAGTTCCCATCGGGCCGCCAAATTTCGTCCGAATCCGTGCAGCCCTTTAGACGAAAAGTGCGTGTGGTAAACAGGCAGACGGACAGACAGTGAATCGACTTTCATAAGGTTTTGTTTTATACAAAACTTTAAAAATGTGTGCCTATGAAAATAAAGTATTAGTTACTTTGCAAGGCGGCTTCAACTAACGGACGATCGACGGAGTACTGTGTTGAGCCGACATGCCCCAGGTTCCGCTTCTATTTTCGACCTCCTTCGTTTTGGGTTCCGTACCGTCGGTATTCAAACGCGTTCTTCGCCCCACAGCACTATATATTTGATAATGGTGGTAGTTCCGCTCTTCCTTGTTTCATCTAAAAACATACTCGTCAATTCAAAAGAACCATGGAGTTAGCATTGCATCTGACAATCGCGTGAATGAAGCCTGTTCTTTGCACGCCGCTGACTAGGTTTGAGTCTTTTCTTGTTACGCCAAGGGAACTACCAACAGATGTCGCTGATATAGGTTGGAGAAACGGCGAACCAGGACTTCACAGATGATGTTACTTGCAGAGTTGTAAATGGTGCCATCACCTCATGAATCCTTTGAATTCCTATAATAACGCGACAGTCCCTCGCCCGCATGTATTAACGTCAGGATAAAAAGTTACATCACAGAGATGAATTGCAAGGCGTTCTTCTTTGCCGCAGTGCTGACAACTACCGGCCGTTGAAGACTCAAATCCATGAAACATTCTTGACAGCGATCGGATTTTCTGGCATATCGAGAAGAGCTTCCTTCTCTTCAGCAAATAACTCTACAGCACTGGAACAATAAACGCAGGACAATGTAAGTAGTTCACTATAAAATGCGGTTGTTTCCCGACATTCTCCCAACGCATTGCTATGATAAATCGCGGATCGCATCCGATGCCGCGACGCCCGCGGCAGCCATTCGAGCTGTCAATTGCTTTTTGATTTCGCCAAATTGGTCAAATTGCTCGTGTCCTTTTAGTCTGAAACGTTGGCATTTTTATTGTTTACAAATTTGTTTTGCAAAGTGGACAGCGCGACTGGGAGAATGTGCGGGCATAAATGGGACTGCATTTCGCAGCTTGGGTGGCGGAGCGCCAGTGACTGCATTTGATTTGGATTTTAGATGACAGAAACAATCGTCAAACATGAGAACATCGAGCTAAAGTGTTTCGTCTGCAGCCGGGAAATGCAGCAGGGCGACTTGGCCTTCTGCCTGTTCAGCGAGAGGGTGAGTAGCAGACCCGCCAACTTGCAAGGGCATTGGTCATTGCTTCTGTGAATTTCAGTATAAACCTGACGGGACTCAGGACACCGCAATATCGGAGGTGCTGTCGTCGATTCTATCGCTGGAAATTTTAGAGGACGGTTCCCAATCAAAGGTACGTAACAATTACCATAAGAATTACATTTACTTTGTCGGTTGGAATGACCTCAGTGTTGATGTTTTGCACTAAGGGCAGTGCCGTTTGTTCCCCGTGATAGTGTATCTTCTTTCCTCCTTCAGTTATGCTCTAGTTTTACTGCAGTTTGGTTTGCTGTTCACTCGATATGTTAATCTCCTTAGAATACATTCCCGAGGATTGAAAAGGAATTTGATAATTTACTATTGCACTTGAAAATTATCATCAGATCCGCGACTCTTCCGTGGCATTTCATCTTCCTAAGTGACTTGCTTTGGAGTGTACACTCCCCGAGCTAGAATTGCGCGAAAATTCACCTTAGTTTAGTGGGGGAAGCCGCGGCTGTAAGCAACTTTTCGTTGGGTCCATTGTACTATCCTCGGAAGTCGCCTATTCAATAGTCTCCCCAACCTTTCCCAGAGGCAGAGAGTGCACAGATTCTTCGTTGAAGAAAAGCTTACTGAGATGTCTTCGTCTCAAATCTGAGGAGGCCGTGCAGGGATGTTCTTCTAGTTAGCGGGTCAAACCAAAAGAGTGGCACTTTGTGTAACGGTACTTTTTGATGTTAGAGGTCTGAAAATGTATCTGGTTTTTGGCGACTCGGGATTCTAAGGCATGAAACAATAAAATATTGGGGAAAATCCTATAACTTCATTACGGTAAAGCCCTGTGAGCTCAAGTAAACGGAGAATTACAAGTTTCCATGAATTTTCAATAAAAGAAGAAGTAGGTGTTCTCCGTGGTGTCAGACGGAACCGCCATTTTAGATTATTTTCTAAAAATAGACTCTTCTTTTTCTTCAGCCTTTCTCCCGTTCACAAGCGGGGTCGGCTCGTTGTGATCGGTTTCGCCATTTGGCTCTATCGAATGCCTGATCTGGGTGCAATCTCGAGGCTTTTAAATCCCCATCCAGTGTATCAAGCCACCGTTGTTTTGGCCTGTCTTTTGGTCGTAAGCCATCGACTCCGAAATTCAGACCAATCTTGGTAAGTGATTTCTCCTTAGCACGAATTGCGTGACCATACCATCGAAAGCGCCTCTCTCGCAACTTTTCCACGATCGGTGCAACTCCATAACGATCGCAGATATCCTCATTTCGGATGTGATCAAAACGTGTCACGCCACTAGTCCAACGTAACATCTTGGCCTCTATTACCGCAAGACGCCGTTCATTGTCTTTTATAGTCGGCCAACACTCAGAACCATAGAGAGCGAAAGGACGCACAACATTGCGGTAAATTTTAAATTTGAGACGTTCTGGGCAGATCACTGCCGCTAACAGTGATTGTGCCTGTTTCATGGGGATCGGTCGTCAAAAATTCAGTTTTGTTCAGATTCAATCTGAGACCGTGTTGCATGAGGCGATAATTCCATTTTTGGACAAGTAGTTCGAGATCATTTTTGCTATCAGATGCTAAGAAAACATCATCTGCATAAAGCAGTGTGTAGGGCGCTGGACGTTGGATATCCCGTGTGACGGTGACCATAAAAAGAAGAAAGGAGTGGTGAGAGGGCGCTTCCTTGATGAACACTAACAGAGACACGAAGCGGTTTCGACACACCCGCCTCGAACTTTACTTTTCTTTGTTGTCGTACAGCATACCAGATGAGTTCCTGTGGCACGCGGTCAAATGTTTTCTCTAGATCCAGAAATGCAATATAAAGAGGGCGATGCTTTTCACGGTGTTTCTCCATGAGTAACATGAGTTCTTGACAAATCCGGCTTGATTCACGGTTATTTCAACGATTTCGCGAATACGGTTGTCAAGAATGCGTTCAAAAATCTTCATGGTATGGGAAACTAATTTGAACATTCTGCTGGGCTATCTTTCTTTTTCCATATTACAACAGTGGTACTTTCTTTCCAGTCAGATGGTGTTCTTCCTTCCTGAATAATCTGATTAAAGAATTCACTGAGCCACAGTGTTGGGTCCCAGCTCTTTGCTTTCCAGAGCTCAGATGCGATGTTGTCAGGTCCCGTGGCGTTTCCCGATTTCATTCGTTTTATTGCCTCCTCGACTTCAGTTGTGCTGACAGTTAAGTCCTTGAGGGTTTAACGTGAGCACCTGTCTTGCGATTTAATCCCACGGTCTTCTTAAGACACGGACTGATTTTGTGACCAGAATCAGAGCCCCGCTGAGACAAGCAACAACAATGGTTCGCTCGGGTGACAGCGACCGCTTTCTTTGCTTCCCGGTTGGCATTCTTATAAATTTGCCAATTAATAGGCGTTTTATCGTCGAGAAATTTGTGGTAGAGGCGTTTCTTTTCACGGACCTTCGTTTCAACATCATCATTCCAAAGCCAAGTATCTCGGTTGATGTCCGCTAACCTGGCTTGGTGACCCCGAGGGTTGCAGAGCCCGCTTTGTGGATCGTGTCTTTCCACGATTCTTCCACATTCGTAATGGTCGGCAATCGTATGAGTAAGATCGTTTCTTCTTTCTTCTCATCAAATCCCCACAATTTGATGTGCCACGAGCCAGTGCGCTCCTCACGCCGTTTTATCGGTGGCTTAATTCGCAGGACGGCAATCAACGGATGTTGAGGTGCGATGGTTTCATAGGGAACGACTTTGCAATCAGTGACGGTGGTAAAATGTCGGCGTCTTATGAGAATATAATCGATTTGCGTTTTACTGTTCCCACTATAAAATGTAGGAAGATGAGACAATCTTTTGATAAACCATGTATTCATAAGTACAAGATCATGGGTGTCCGCAAAATCGATTATACGATCGCCACCCTCATTGCGCGTTCCGAACCCCTTTCCCCAATGGCACCTGTTACCGTCTGCCTTTTCACCCACATGACCATTAAGGTCGCCGGCAATAATAATATAGTCGTCAGCAGGCACGTGACAAGTCTTTTCATCGAAAAGTTGCCAGAAGGCATCTTTCTCGGAATCAGGTCGACCTGTCTGTGGTGCGTACGCGGCGAAGAAGTGAATAGTGCGATCAGCTGATATAATGGTGAGCTTCATCAGCCGATCCTTAAATCGTTCGACTTCTTCAATGGCATCACGGAAACCCTTTGAGATGGCAATGCCAACACCATATTGAGTGTGTGGGTTACCAAAATAGAGAAGTTTATACCCATTTTTACCGTGTTCGCGTTCAATGTCGCAGCTTTTGGCACCAGGCCATCGGGTTTCTTGCAGAGCGCAGATATCAATGCGTTTTTTCCGTAAGGCTCTTGCGAGTTCCTCGGTCTTTCCAGTTAGGGTACCAACATTTAGCCTGCATATACGTATTTGTTTTGTTTGTTTTGTTCGGACTAACTTGCTTACGGCCTAACGCCGTCCATGCGTCAAGAATCCTTGCCCATTTCTCGACAGGACCGGGGCCCGTCCTGCCGCGTCGACTGAGGTGGACGCCCTAGCATTTCTCCGAGGCTTGTGACTCAATCCGCTCATCATGTTTGTAACGACATTGTATGCATTTTCTTGGTCGGCCTGTCGCGGATCTGTCACCAAGAGAGATCAGGTAGGATTGAGCATAGTGGAATAACTCCAACTATACTCTATTTATCTCTTTCCCTGCTGTCAGCATTTTATTTTTGTTTTACTGAGGATAGTACAGAATACGTTGCCTCAAACCCTCCTCCTTTACCTGGGCTTGGGACCAGCATACTATGTTAATAGCATGGCGGAGTTTTTTCTAAAAATTCACTAATTAGGTAAAAGGCATATTACCAGTAATTTACTGGAATTTTATAGAAGGAAAGTCATTAGGGCTTTTGCGAAATTTTGTGATGCAATAATAAAACCCACTTCGTTATTACTTGAACATATCTCCTGCTGATCTCAGTGGCGATTTGCATTGAACAGGTTTCTTCAATTTTCTCTTAGTTTCCCACGGAGAAAAAATAAGTTGATGTAGCAGGCGATAAACCTAGTAAGTAACTTTGTGACTCTTGTCCTCGTTGATCCTTAAAGGCTTCATGGAGCGATCGACTTGCTCCTGCCAGTTGTTTTTTTTCAATCTGCAGCTGCCGTTGTCTTCTCAACTTCGGCTTAACTTGGACCAGCGTTGCGACCATGTACTTAATCTCGTTTTCGTCATTAATGTGCAGCAGCCCCCTGGATGAATGTAGACTGTATATCTGGGTGGACTTTAAGAGTATGTTGCCTCTTGCACTTACATCAGCATTACGGATCACCCTCTCCAGGGACAGGTTAAAAAAGATGCTTGATAGGGCATCCCCTTGTATTAGATCGTTGTTGATGGTGAATTATCTCGAGAGTGACCCTGATGCTTTTATCTGGCCTTTTACATTGGTTAGGGTAGTCTATCTAGTCAGCCTTATCATTTTATCAATTCATAGGTTGCCTGGAAGCCGGTGAAAATGTGGAACATGATGACCACATTCCAACAGTTTTTCCATTGCTTGTCGTAGAGAGAAACTTTGATCTGTTGATTTGTATGGAGTGAAATCTCTTTGGTATGGACCGATGATGTTCTAGACGTATGGGGCTATCCCGCCTAGCAAGACAGCGGAAAATATCTTATAGATCGTACTCAGCAACCTGATATCAAACAAATCAGTAATGGAAAATAAACTTATTGAAAGAACATCGTGATGTGCTATTAATGTTTTAGTTGGATACTGTTCGAATAGATAGAAAGCAAAAGCATGATTAGTTCTCGGCAAAAACATGATTCTTTGATTAGTAGTAATTGTAGATCTCCCTCATCTTAAAGATCTTCGATATGGACCGATCGGCTTATAACGCATTTGTAAATTTGTCAGTTAGCTACCGCGCTTTCACGAACTTTCATTTGGATATCGGCATTCCACAATCAATCTCAGTTGATGAACCGCTTACTGGTGGCTTGATTTGACGAAGGTCCCATAGGGAAATATAAATAAAAAAAAATAATAGCTATAAAAACAATTGTATTGGAAGATGCAGTATACAACAAGAATATTTTCAAACTGGATTCCCTTCGTTTGTCGTACCATATCATTGTTTTGGGATATCTATTCACAGGCTCATATCAGACTTTAAATGGTTTATAAAAAGGTGTTTCCTTTCTTTAACTCGTTTCTCCTCTAAGTTGCCACATTTTGATACTAGGTTGCAGCAGTCTAGGTTTCTGATCCAGTTCATTGCTTTGAGATGAGAGGCCCCCGAGCAGCATTCATTCTAATGAGGACCTGCGAGCACGTCTCGAGATCCCAGGGGCGCTGACCGTGTCTCAGCTTCGGAACCGCGTCCCTAAGCAGGCACAGCACACTAGTATAGTTTAAATTCGACCTGGTGTCGAGCACAGGGTCGGCGGGCAATCTTAAGTTCTTCCAGTATTTCCGAGAGGCTGTCCGCGAATTTCTCTCGTTGGGCTGTTCGGAAGCTGAATAAAACGAAAGGCATTAAAGCTAACTTCAGCGCCTGGTACCATCGTCCCAATACCCCATTTGCGGTTGTTCTTTGGCGTTGCCTAACTCCGAGAAAACAGCGGACTCGAATTGCATTCCTTGGTCTGTTAAGATTACGGCTGGTACACCGAAGCGCGAGATCCACTCTCGAAAGAGGGCCTCATCACATCATTGTGTAGTAATACCAGTCAGAAATATTGCTTCAAGGTAATATTTGAGTCCGTCCGATTCTCGCAAAGGACCCATTTTGTCGAGGTGAGTGATGTGAACCTGTGTGATGGTCGACCGAGGGAATACGCCTAATTCTTTCCTTGCATGTTTGACCTTGCGCTTTCGACATGCGGTGCATTGTTTGGTCTAAGAACTGATGTCCTTGTTCATGGAGGGCCAGAAGCACTTTCCTGTTACTAGCCAGTTCGTTGTCCGGATGAAGTGCGCGAGATTATGGACAGCGTGAAATATTTCCTTGTGAAAAGCGACCGGAATGAATCGCCTTGGTTGCTCTTCCGAGGTTTCGCAGAATAGGTGAGAGTTTGAGCCTCTCTTTGAATCCATACTTGGAATCTGTCCTTAGTCTCTGAAGTTCTACCTCTTCTTTCTCTGCCTTGGCAATTGCCGTAAAAACGACCTTGGCGGAGACTGTGACCTCGGCGACACGTGACAAAGTATCTGCAACCACTTTGTCTTTGCCAGAATGCTGAATGCCAAAAGTGAACTAGCTGATGAAGTTCAGTAACCGAAGTTGGCGAGAGGATGCTTTATCGGGCTTCTGTTTGAGAGCAATCCGTGAAGACTGAAAGGCCTGCCCTCAAGGGAGAAGCAGAAGTATTTCACAACGGTTGCCAGGTTTGATTCACCTGCAGGTGAAGAGCAGCGCCTATCGCTGTGTGTGAGGCGTCAGCGAACACGGCTAGGGGTGCATTTGGTTGAGGAAATGCCAAAAGTGCAGCGTGAACCAACTGTTGTTTCACACCCTCAAATGCCTGGACAGTCTCCCAGATCACGCAATCACGCATTTAGGGTAAGCATAATTAAGCATTGAGAATCGTTTCATGGTGAGCGGTTCTGGGCAAGAAACGATAGTAGTTTAACATGCCCAAAAATCTTTGCAGATGCTACCTGTCGAAATTGGAGAACATCGGCACGATCTGATGCCTGATGCGTCCATAGGCGGGGCATTCACATAGGAAATGGTCCGTGGATTCCGCTTCCTCATTACAGGAGGGACATGTATCATCTTGAGTAATTCCTATTCTGAATTATGGCCATCAGAATGCCCACAATACACCTGCAAGTCCTCCTGCTTTTCGACAGGATAAACTATGCGGTACGTATGTTCGGTTCTGGCAAGAAAAGTTTGGTCTTTCGAGCAGCATTTAGGCTCTGCCACCTGTGATTATGGGAAGCTTGTTGCCAATTTTTGAAAACAGACTTAGTCAATGCTACTGATACTCCGATTGCTGGCTTCAGTACCGGCATAGGGGAGATTGAACTCTCTTTCGCTAAAGCATCCGAGATTTCATTTTCCTCTACGCCACAGTGACCAGGTACCCAGAGTAGTTCCACCGTATTGAATCTAGAGATAGGGTTCAAACGGTTTCTGCATTCCTGAACGATTTTCGAGGTGATCAAAGAACTACTCAATGCCTTCAATGCAGCTTGGCTGTCACTGCAGATTGCGATGCGCCTGTGGCGCGAATTTGCAAGGTAGCGTACATCTTGTCGCTTTATCTCCGAAGTTACGATGATACCAGCAAATACCCTGGTCCGCAGGCTGTCTTGACGACCTGCTACCCGAACGCCCTTTCCGTGTGGCAGACCGTGAGCGAGCTCGCGGCCTGGCACTCGAACGCTGAGCGTCCAACGTCGCCCGCATCTCGGCCACGCTGGCAGTTAAGGCCGCGATCTCGCGCCGTAAGTCGCCGACCTCATCCGACGGTGGTTGAACGGCCGCTATGGTTGGGCGAACGTACACCTCCTGTACTTGATCGGCCGTTGCTGCTAGTTCCTCCAAGGAACCGGAGACGCATGCTAGGATCGCCTGGGTGCCCTCCGGGAGCCGACGCAGCCAGAGCGACTTGATCAGGTCGTCGCCGATCTTGCTCCCACCCAATTGCCTCATTTCACGAAGCAATTGGCTGGGAGTTCGATCACCCAACGTTAAACCCGCCAGCAAGTGGTCTAATTTTGCCGACTCGCTTGCCGACAGGCGCCTGATCAACTCGCTCTTGAGCTGAGCATACGATGCCGACTTCACTACGTCGGACACCAGAAGTATGGACTCTTCGTCCAGGCCGACCACCGCGTAGTTGAAACGGGTCGCGTCCGATGTGATACCGGACATTTGGAACTGTGCTTCCAAATGCACGAACCACAGCTCGGGGTTCCGACGCCAAAACGGAGGAACGCGTACGGCGAGGGCGGTCACTTGTGGGTCCGATGGGCCTGCCGCGTCTTTATTTTCAAACGACATTTTTCCTAACGAGAAGTACGATATTGTGATGCAGACGCGGTGAGTTTATACTGAAACGCGGTGAAATTTACACCGACACGGCAGGCCGCACCCACAAATGCACGCACGAAACGAGAAAAAGAAAACGACGACCGAAGCGGACGCTCTCCAGCGCAGACCAAAAACACCGGGAAAACAGAGAACTTGCGATTTGAAACACCTCAACGCCGTCTCTTGCAGCGGCTTTAATTTTATTATTGTCACTTGTTAAATTTTTAATAATATAAATCACAATTAGTGCAAACCACTTTAGCAAATTGGTTTTAAACTTGGAATCCTCGGGCTAATGCTGATCGTTGCCGCGGCTGATGCTGGAGTTCCCAAGGGTGCTGTTCTTCGGGCGGGGTGTGCCACTGGCCGGGGCTCGGCGCAGTTTATCCGTAGGCGCTTCGTCGGCTGTAGCTGCGGCGTCTGTTGCTGTGGCGATGGTTGTGGCCGTGGCTCGGCGCAGCTTATCCGTAGGCGCTTCGTCGGCTGTAGCTGCGGCGTCTGTTGCTGTGGCGATGGTTGTGGCCGTGGCTCGGCGCAGCTTATCCGTAGGCGCTTCGTCGGCTGTAGCTGCGGCGTCTGTTGTTGTGGCGATGGTTGTGGCCGGGGCTCGGCGCAGCTTATCCGTAGGCGCTTCGTCGGCTGTAGCTGCGGCGTCTGTTGTTGTGGCGATGGTTGTGGCCGGGGCTGCGTGTTTTATCACGTCGGGGTCACCAATTTAGTCACAGTTGTATAACTAAAAAATCAAATCACGCAACTTATATTTGTATTGTAAATATATTATTTCCACTTTGTTTTGAACAAATCTTTGGATGGCAATTTTGTTAGAGTTGTTTCTTATAAAATTTGTGGGAAATATTAGTAACAAATATTAAACCGCTAAAATACTCAACAACCCTCGTCAATTTAAACGAGATAAAACTTTCTAACTAGAAATTTACCAAGTTGCCACGGAATACAATATTTTAAATTAAAGGAGAAAACGCGTGTGTTTACGGCCGCGGTTGGAAACAGAAGAGACCGACTTATTTCCATGCGGTCCTTACTGTCCCAACCAACGGCACTTTTTTACCGCTGGCTCTCCACTTCCCCGGTGCGTTCTGAAAACGCGTGAGTGGAGAGTTTCCACGTTCAGCGCCATCTACCCGTCCGCATCCGCAACATCCGAAATAAATTTCGAATGCTGCAGATCCTGCCGCGCCACATCACTCCGCCCCCCTACCACAAAAAACTAGGTCCGCGGGGGGTCTTGGCGACGGCCACCCAGAGCGCAGCGCCACGTCGCCTAACTATTTTCGACCCCCTCAGCAGGCGCAACTACCTCGTCGACACGGGTGCGGAGGTTTCGGTTCTTCCCGTACCCCAGCATCATCGACTATATCCACAACCCCTCAAACTGGCGGCAGCAAATTCATCCCGCATCAATACATACGGGTACAGGCAAGTGGACGTGAGTCTTGGCTTGCGTAGGACGTTTCCGTGGCGTTTCATCCTGGCGGATGTCAGCTTCCCCATATTAGGCGCAGACTTCTTGTGTCACTATGGGTTGCTGGTGGACTTGCAACATAAGTCCCTTATAGACCCCACAACCAAACTAAATTCGTCGGGCCAAATGGTATCTCACGCTGACAATAACCTTTCCGTTCTTTTGGAAGACATCTCCGACTCTCGTGTTCGGACACTCCTCCAAAAGTTCAGCCAGATAACTACCGAATGTAGTCTCTCGAAACCAGTAAAGCACAATGTGCAGCACCACATAAATACTACTGGTTCCCCGATTTTCTCAAAGGTGCGTCCTCTACCACCCCAGAAACTGGCTATCGCGCGGAAAGAATTTGAACAACTTGTTCAACAGGGTATCTGCAGGCCCTCAAACAGCTGTTGGTCTTCCCCTTTACATATGGTCCCTAAGCCAAATGGCGAATGGCGTCCCTGTGGGGATTACAGAAGGCTAAACGCACAGACTGTTCCTGACCGATATCCAATTCCACTCATCCACGACTTTGCGCATCACCTCGCGAATTGCCGCATCTTTTCGACCTTGGACTTAGCCAAGGCATACCACCAAATCCCAGTAGCTCCTGAAGACATTCCAAAGACGGCAATATGCACACCCTTTGGACTCTTCGAGTTCACCCGAATGACTTTCGGATTGTGCAATGCGGCGCAAACCTTTCAAAGGTTCATTCACTCAGTCCTGCGAAACCTCGATTTCTGTTTCGTCTATTTGGATGATGTTTTGGTCGCTTCTTCTACTGAGTCTGAGCACTTAGCCCATCTCGAGTGCATTTTTCAACGTCTCCTTGAGGCCGGTTTAGTCTTAAACGTTGAGAAGTGCAAATTCCTTCAAAAACAGGTGAGATTCCTCGGCCACTCCATTTCCTCTGAAGGAATACAGCCCGACCCAGACAAGGTGCAAGCAATAACAAGCTTCCCGCGTCCAAAAACAGTGAGGGAGTTGAGGAGGTTCTTGGGCATGCTAAACTTTTACCGTCGTTTCCTGCCCAAGGCCGCCCATCACCAGTCCATTTTGAACGCGTACTTGTCTGGCCCCAAAACAAAAGACACACGAGAGATTGTGTGGTCTGAAGAGGCTGTCTGCGCGTTCAATAAATCCAGACAGCAACTGGCTGATGCTACACTTTTGGCATTTCCTCATCAAGATGCACCCCTAGCCGTTTTTGTTGATGCCTCTGACATCGCAGTAGGTGCTGCCCTTCACCAAAAGGTGGACCAAGTTTGGCAGCCGTTGAGCTTCTTCTCGAAGCAGTTGAATCCCGCTCAACGGAACTACAGCACCTACGATCGCGAACTGCTCGCCGCATACCTGTCCATTAAATACTTCCGTTTCTCCCTAGAAGGCAGGCCGTTCACAGTGTTCACGGACCATAAGCCTCTCACGTTCGCTTTGAAACAGAAGCCCGACAAAGCGTCCCCTCGTCAGCTTCGACACCTGAGCTTCATAAGCCAGTTCACGTCAGACATCCAGCACGTGTCCGGGAAGGACAACATTGTTGCTGACGCTTTGTCTCGTGTCTCCGAAGTTAACATCCCCGCCTCACTCGATTTCTCGGCTATTGCCAAGGCGCAAGTGGATGACGCAGCACTTCAGAGCCTCAAGTCCAACCCCAAATACAAATTTCGGGAGTTGCCCATCTTCGGCTCAAACCTCTCGCTCTGCTGCGAAGACTCGGAAAAGGGACCTCGGCCATACATTCCGGCCACATTTCGCAAGGAAGTGTTCCACGCAGTTCACGACTTGGCGCATCCCGGCATCAGGACAACAAACCGGTTAGTCACCGGAAAATACTTCTGGCCCTCCATGAACAAGGATATCAATTCCTGGGCCAGAGAGTGCATCGCATGCCAGAAGTGTAAAGTCTCCAGGCATGTAAGGAAAGAAGTGGGCTCATTCCCCCGCACTACCAAGCGTTTCCACACAATACACCTCGACATAATAGGGCCTTTGCGAGACTCGCACGGTTACAAGTATTGCCTCACAATCATCGACAGGTTCACGCGGTGGCCTGAGGCAATACCTCTGAAAGACATTACGGCGCAATCTTGTGCCGAAGCCCTCTGCCGAGAGTGGATACCTCGCTTTGGCGTCCCTGCAGTGATCATCACTGACCAGGGAATGCAATTTGAGTCCACCCTTTTCTCCGAGTTAGGCAAACTCCTGGGTTTTAAACGCCAGCGGACTACTGCATACCACCCGCAGTCCAATGGGATGCTAGAACGTTGGCACCGGACGCTGAAAGCCGCCATTATGGCACGCGACGACCCGTCCTGGACTCAAGTCTTGCCTCTCGTCCTACTCGGCCTTCGAACAACCCGCCGAGAGGAATTTGCTGCCAGCCCCGCGGAGCTGGTTTACGGGGAGAACCCAAGACTCCCAAGCGATCCGGTCTTCGACAAGAGATCGGGTCTCACGGAGTCGGGGTTGGTGCGTCTGCTGAGGGACAATCTCCGACGCATCAAAGCGCCACCACCCACTCGACACTCGTCCATACCTGCTTGTTCGCCCAAGGAACTGGACACGTGCACGCACGTGCTGATCAGGACGGATGCCGTCCGGAAGCCGCTGCAGCCTCCATATGAGGGCCCGTACCGCGTTCTCGAGAGGGGAGAACATTTCTTCCAGCTCGAGATCGGTGGTCACAAAAAGGCGGTCTCTTTGGCCAGGCTGAAACCCGTGTGCGCCCCGAAGCAACGTCGTGTCCGCTTTGTGGATTAACGGCGAACGAAGTTCGGGGATCCGTCGCCGAAACCCCCTAGGTTTCGTCTGGGGGCGGAGTGATGTGGCGCGGCAGGATCTGCAGCATTCGAAATTTATTTCGGATGTTGCGGATGCGGACGGGTAGATGGCGCTGAACGTGGAAACTCTCCACTCACGCGTTTTCAGAACGCACCGGGGAAGTGGAGAGCCAGCGGTAAAAAAGTGCCGTTGGTTGGGACAGTAAGGACCGCATGGAAATAAGTCGGTCTCTTCTGTTTCCAACCGCGGCCGTAAACACACGCGTTTTCTCCTTTAATTTAAAATATTGTATTCCGTGGCAACTTGGTAAATTTCTAGTTAGAAAGTTTTATCTCGTTTAAATTGACGAGGGTTGTTGAGTATTTTAGCGGTTTAATATTTGTTACTAATATTTCCCACAAATTTTATAAGAAACAACTCTAACAAAATTGCCATCCAAAGATTTGTTCAAAACAAAGTGGAAATAATATATTTACAATACAAATATAAGTTGCGTGATTTGATTTTTTAGTTATACAACTGTGACTAAACGCCTGCCCTTCAACCGCTCGTCAATCACCCAGTTTGCCGCCCTTAGGATTACATAAACTTCGGCTTGAAAACCGTTGCATACTGTCCCAAAGGAAAAGCCAACTTCTCGGTTTTATTCGAGAGGTAGACTCCGGCTTCAGAACCCTCTTCTATTTTTGAGCCATCGGAGTAGAAGACTTCCGTATATCCCGCTATGCATTCCTCTGGGTATTCCTAGTCCTCTCTACGCTTCAGGGTAACTTTATATCTTCGATACGAGAATCGGAAGGTATTGTCAGAACTGGATTCAGTCCTCTTCCAATGCTCTGTGCCCCCCACAATCGTTGTTTCCCCATAGATATAATCGAATTAGTCTATAAGCTGCTCTCATTGCAGTGCTTTGAATAAATATATCCAGGGGCTGCAATTTGAGTAGTGCATTTAGAGCTGCGCCGGATGTCGTGCTCATGGCACCAGTGATACCCAGACACACAGTTCTTTGCAGCGCGGCTAGTTTACGGTGAAAACCTTTTTGTCTCACCTTAATCCACCATACTACGGATGCATATACGAAAATCGGCCTAATGATGGCAACGTATATCCACATTACCACATGAGGTCTGAGTCCCCATGTCGAGGCAAAGATCCGCCTACACAACCCATAAGCTGTGAGAGCCCGTTTCATCTTTACCTCTACATGTTTGTTCCAAAGAAGCTTTTTGTCTAGAATAATTCCCAGATATTTCACTTCTCCGGAGAGTTGAAGGGTAGTACCCCTCATCTCAGGGAGGTAAAGTCCATCTAGTTTTCTCCGTTTTGTGAATAAAACCATTGTGGTTTTATTTGGATTAACTGACAGACAATGTCTGAGGCACCAGCTGTCTATCAAATCAACGGCACGCTGTACATTCCTACACACCGTTCCAAGATCCCGATCAACAGCAAGTACAGCCACGTCATCAGCATAAGCTTGAGCGTGTATTGGCAAATTTTTCAGTTCGCATAGTGGCGAAAGCACACCTCCTTGGGGGCAGCCCTTCGTTGCTTTTGCAATCAGGTACCGATCGACACCCACCTCAGCGCACAGCAATCTCTGCGTTACCATAGCATGGATCCACTTAATTAAAGCATCATCAGCACCATGCGCTCTGGCGGCATCACAAAGTTTTTGAAAAGGCGCACAGTCAAAATCCCCTTTCAATGTCCACGAACACTCCCATCGCGTACTCACCATTCAAAGTCGCATCCTCTATCTTTGTGACTAAAGAATGAAGAGCAGACTCACAGGACTTTCCACGTTGGTAAGCATGTTGGTTTTCACGAAGTGGATGTGACCTAAGTGCGTTTCCACGAATGTGACGCTCTACCAGTCTCTCCAAACCTTTCAGCAAGGATGAAGTCAAGCTGATCTGTCTGAAGTTGTTTGGATTAGAATAGTCATCTTTCCCAGGTTTCGGTATGAAGACTACCTTAACCTGTTGCCAAGAAGAAGGCACGTAGCCCAGAGCAAGACATCATCGAAAAATATTTCTTAGAGGTGGCTTTAAATGCTCCATACCCTCCTTTAGTATTGCCGGATAGATGCCATCCATACCAGTATGGCAGCTCTCATCTTTTCATGAGTAACAACCGCTTTCGCTGTGTTCCAGTTCCCCTTACAGCACTTGCGTGTTGAAGGGGTTGTAAGAACCGTCAACTCTCCCCCTGCCACTTCTCTCGCCCGTTCTCCCGGGTGGTGTACTTCCAGGAGGGTCTGTACTGAAGTCTGTCTGAAGGAATCGTTTTACCGCTTTGGCCTCGGGAAATAGGACAAGCCTCTTCATAGCACTCCAAAAGTGCATATTTCAGAGTTTTCAATTCATCTTCCAGCGCCAAAGGAGTCTTTAGTCGCCTAGGAAACTGTACTTTATTGCCGAGAAGTTTATTAAACTTTGCCTAATCCGTTTTACTAGGGTTCCGTCTTTGTACTGCAGACTGTTCGTCCGCAATAGCCAAATTGAATTCTAGATATCGCTGATCTGACATTGAGACCTCGTCTAGCACTCGCCAGTGTGTAATCAACTCTAACAATTTTGAGGTACAGATTTTTAGGTCAATCACTTCGCTTCTTCTCGGTCCCACGAACGTAGGGGCGCACCTTACAAATAGTTGTTTTCGGAATTTTTTTCGGAGGCTACGAGGATTTGATGGTACGCCATGACTAGATCCAAGGTCGAGTGAACGCGGCAGTTTGTCGTGTAAAGTGAGAAGTCATGGATGGGGGGAATAGGATATCAGTAAGGAACCGTCTGAGCATCTAGACGCCTGTAATATCCGCAACGCGTCCATTCGCAATTTGGTTTAGGGACCATATGGATTGGACATGTCCAATAGCTGTTAGAAGGTCTGCAAATACCCTGTTTCATGAGCTCAGAAAACACTTTCTTGGCAGCAGCAAATTTCTGTGGTAGCAATAGATGCACCTTGGAGAACATAGAGATAGCCGGTGGTGTTGATGTGTTGCTGTAGATCATGCTTACCCGGTTTAGAGAAACTACATTCGGTAGTTATAATGCTGAACTTTCGGTAACATTGTCGAAAATTGACGACTTCAAAGTGGTTGCGGGGTCCATAGTGACAAAGGAAGTTCGCGCCTAAAATGGGGGTACGGATATCAGATCGTCACTCAATTAATAATAATCGTTAGAGCTCTTCATTGAAGACCGTAACGGTACACTACAGTAGTACACTGTAGGACGCAATGTGGTCAGCATTGCGCTCGGTCGAGGTTATTACTCTGATTTGACTTAGGTACTCTTTAACAGCTGAGTCGACTGACATCCGACGTCAAATCACGATACAAATCCCACTGCCTGATTTCAACCGCGACCTTCCGTACGATAGCCTTGTGCTCTAACCAGCTATCCGATCACTCAAATACTACTTATAAAGTTGGTACCCCAGTAGTTAGAGAGGACTTCTACACAGGTGGAAACAGTACGAATTAACAGGGTTTTTGAGCTATATGACGTTTTAAGTGACCTCGGGCATAAAAATAATACGAATTGCCGACGAGCCTGAATGTAATGTTAATAAATAATACTAATAACCGGTTTATTGGGATTCTTCTTGGGTCCGGTAAATTTTTACGAATTAGTCGGAAATATCAATAATCGGTAAAGGAATTATCGGGATTTCACTGTATTTAAGAAAACTTTCAAATGAGATCGAATTGCAACTCTTTTTCAGATAATATGCGAAAAGTGCAACAGTCGTCTCAACAAATATGAGGAACTTGAACAGCAAATGCTTGAAATTAAGTACAAAATTATACAAGATTTCAGCGTAACATCTCGCTTGGACAATGGTGAAATGCAATTTGAAATTGAAGAGTCATTTGATATGGCCATTGAGGAACAGTTTGAGCAGCAGGTGGACAACGATCCAAAGGATCTCCAACCGGACCCAGAGCAAATAGCGAACAGTGCGGAGACATCAAATGCCGATCTCTTATCTTTGCTTTCTAACCATAAGGGTGTCTCTGAGTCTATGGAAGACCGGAGCGTTGCTAGAAACAATGTCGTCATTAAGGAAGAAAATTTAGAATCAGAACACGAAGAAGAAGCATACTTCGATCCTAGTACGGGTAATATGGTGGAAATAATGACGGATGGCAATGGTAAATATATTTAAGATTATCGAGTGATTCTGTCTAATTTAGTGTTTTATTCTAGTTGATTACGATCAATTAATGGATGGCGGCACGACAGTTCAAAATAGTATAATTCCTAATTCCAGATCCTCGCCAAACGAAAGTAACGTGGAATGTAGTGAGGACGACAATCTGGACACTCGGTCCTTCGTGTTTTTCAATGGGCTGAAGTACATGTGCTTGATCTGCTCTTCCGAATCATCAGAAGAAGAGCAAACAAGCGAATATGATGATGTCGATTCAGTTCTAAGACATTTGAAGGACGTCCACGACGTTGTCGCTTTCATTTGTGAAATTTGTGGAGAGGATTTCACAAAGCAAGAAAATCTCTCTCAGCATGTGCAGGAAAAGCATGATCAATCTGGAAAGGAAAATTTCAGCGCGAAAGTGGTCGAAGAACGAACTCCGTACTATACATTTAATGGAGAGAATTTTTCATGTCTATTATGCCCCCCAGATTCGGATGCTGCCAAAACAAAGTGTGTGGCACGGACGATGTCAGCACATTTTAAGGCTGTCCATAACTTGCGAGTTTACATTTGCGATATTTGTGGCATCGATTTTAAAAAGCGGATGGAAGTCACAGAGCACGTGGATGAGGTGCATGGAGGCACTGATGATGGCGAATTCATATGTGATACTTGCCAAAGGGTGTTCACTAATCTGCGTCAATTTCGCATCCACAAACGTTTGCATTACACTTCCACTAAATCGTACCAATGTAGTCAATGCGATAAGAAATATAGTTCAAAAAATTTACTGGATGAACATATGAATATGCACACCGGTTTACGCCCGTACAAGTGTCCTATTTGCACCAAAGATTTCGCCTCTAAATACACTTTAACTGCCCACATGAAAATCCATTCCGAGCGTCCAAGGCCTTTCACTTGTAAGCAGTGCGGGAAGGCTTTCTTCAGTGCCCAGAATTTGTTGCAACACGAAAAGATTCATACAGGATTGAAAGAATTCGTTTGTGAAGTATGCAATAAAGCATTCGGGACTCAGCACAATTTAGAAGTTCATAAAATCATACATACCGGCTACAAACCATTTATCTGTAGAACTTGCGGCAAGGCTTTTGCTAGACGAGCGGAGATAAGAGACCATGAAAGAACTCATACAGGTGAAAGACCATTCGTTTGTGACATTTGCAATATGTCTTTCGCCCAACGCTCCAATCTCACCACTCATAAACGAGCTACACATTTGAATGACAAGCGATATAAGTGTGAACAATGTGACCGGTCGTTCAAACGGCGACGTTTGCTTGATTATCATATCAGAGCATCACATACGGGAGAGCGCCCGTATGTCTGCGTGTTGTGCAACGCAACGTTTGTATATCCAGAACATTACAAAAAACATTTGAGGATACATAGCGGGGTTAAACCATACTCTTGCGAAGTTTGTGGAAAGTCGTTTAACAGCCGCGACAATCGTAATGCTCATCGCTTTATACATAGCGACAAGAAACCGTACGAATGCCTCGTTTGTGGCCAGGGATTTATGAGAAAGCCCTTGCTTTATACGCATATGCAACAATCAGGTTTGTATCGTTTGGAAGATGTCCTTGTTCAAATCATAAATTGATTATTTCTTTTCTCATTTTGCAGGACATGTCAACGATACCATCATCATAAACCAGCCTCGCATTATGAGTGAACCAGAGAGTAAGAAGGGAGCCGACGAAAATGTTCTAATCGAGATGGTGAAAGATGAACTAGTTGAAGAACAGCTAATTGATGGACCAAGTCAATATGCCACAAGTGCCGATGAAGAAATCGACGGCGTTATCGACGACGACAATTCTATTTCGAACGAAATGCTCGAAGTTGATCTCACCGAAGTTATGAACACAGATCAATTTGTAGTGCGCTATGAAGGTGATTCGGAAGCAATGCAGCTTGTTCAAATCCGTACAAAAGATGAGACTGGTAAAGATGCTTTTGCATGGGTAAATCTCGTTTCCGAAAAGGATAGTTAAGTGGTTTAGGTGTTGGATAAGATATTTGCTTGATTTTTTTGTATGCAATCGACTGTTGGAAATACAGAGGACTGTTCAAGATAAAGGAGCAGATTGAATGACTGTCGGGATCTTTCTTTATCACGGAATTCAATTCCATGAAATGGAGGTGAGTATCAAGTTAATTTTTGTTTGTAAACAAGGGTATATATATGAGTGCGAATGGTTGTCTTAAATTGCACGGTGAGTGATTATTTTGTGTTAAATTGCACCGATATTTAGGGAAAGCCTGAAAGAATTATGAGTAATTACTGTACTGGTACTGTGTGGTTAAGCGCGAGTTAAGTCCACGCGCCGTCGTGTACAGTTAGCTGAAATACGCTTCAACTCCTTTCAGGACTCTCCTAGTGGATCTAGTGTTGTTAATGCGCCAGACAACATCCAGTTAGGTGCCACCGTCGGCAGAAACCACGCCTCCTAGATATACAAATTGATCAAAGTCTTCGATGTTCGGTTCATTAATGCAGATGAAGCGGAAATCTAAACTTTACGCACTGTTCAAAAATGATTCGTAGGGTGTTGATGTGGTGAATGCAGGAAGATCCAGAGCGGAAACTAACCCCCTCTCTCTCGATCAAGATTTCGATGTGTCGCTTGGTTTGTTGCAGGATTATTTACGCTATTAACTTTGCGACGACATGGAGCAAGCAGATTTCCCTTCAATTGTGGCACTGAACGATTATCCCCCCTAGGTGACGAATTACCAGACCTTCCGTACGATTGGAAGTGGCAGATTTGCAAAAACTGCTGGTGCAGCGATAAATAACTATACGTCAAGCCATCGATGACCAATATTTTTTCTCTTTAATTTCGAGGAACAGTCCGTATCCACATGATACGGTGACTAGCCATTCCATCCACAAGAGAGTGACCTTTACCGGATGTGATACGGTTAAGTACTGTGGTGAAATATTTCTTCCTTCCCTCATTTCTGGAAGGCAAAGACCATTCAATTTCCTTCTTTCTGTAAATAATACCATTGTGGATTTGATGATGAGGCACCAACTGTCAATCAACTCAACGCCGCGTTGTATAGGCTTGTAGTGAGTCGATGAACATATTCCACAGAAGCGATCGACACTCACAGGTAGTGATCAACACCCACTTCAGCACATATCAATCTCGGTGTCAGCTTACCATAGACCACTTAATTGAAGTTTCACCGACAACATATTCTCTGGCAGCATCACAAGGCTTTTGAAAAAATGCATCGTCAAACGCATCTTCAATGTCCACGAATACCCACATTATGTACTCGCCTTTCAGGGTTGCGTTCTTTATCTTTGAAACCAAAGAGTAGAGCAGGCTCATAGGACTTTCCACGCTGGTAAGCGTGTTGATTTTCATTTAGTGAGTGCGATCTCAGCGCTTTCTCGCGAATATGATGCTCAACCAGTCTTTCTAGACATTTCAGCGAAAATGATGTTAAGCTGATGTCTCTGAAGTTCTTTGGATTTGAATAGTCATCTTTCCCAGGATTAGGTTTGAAGACTAATTTAACCCTCCGCCAAAAGGTAGTCCAAAGCAAGACATTATTTGCTCTAAGTGCTCTATACCCTCCTATACCATTGCTGGAGAGATGTCATCCATGCTAGGTGCTTTTAAGTGTTTAAAGGACAGTATAAAAGCTTTGGATCTTACTGGGGTTACCAATTTGTCCTTACCTTCCGCCGAAAATACCGCTTTCTTGCGTTTGGTTTCTCTGGATATTGCCATACACACTTGGTGGTGTAGTAACGCGGAAGAGAAGGTAGAGGCGGAAGGTAAGGTTCTGATAGGCAAAATTTAGCCTGTAGTCTCTTTTCCGCTGCGTCTGAAGTAGAGCCCCTCTTCATTAAGGGAGTTACTGTACTCTCCTTCCGGGCTTACCGTGCTGTACATACTGGATACGGGCTTTTAATTGAAGTGGAGACCACAGATTTCTCTGCGGAAGAAAATGAATCTGGTGAGGCCTCCAACATCCGTGCCTCGGCCGCGGCTTGATTGTTCAAAATCGCGGGTGAATTCGAAGTCTGTGGCTCCTTACCATTTGAAGAGATACAATCTGCTGCTTCCATCTTCATATGTTTTGGACACTCTTAGTGTAGTAGTAAATTACTGCAGGCTCCCTCATTATGACAAGGTGGTGTCCGACGGGGAGTTTCTAATCAAATAGTGAAAAGTAGTATTTGTTCGCCCTTTACACTTAATTACCTAATCACAATCAAATCGTGAAATAGTGAACTGTTTGATATCTCAAAGTGGTGGTATCGTATAATAGTCCTACATTTGATCAAGGTGCCGTTTTCATTTAAAACATTATTGTGTTTGTAGAGGGAAAAAAGAAGTATGGATCCGCACATCGGGGATTCGTAAAGTTTCGGTCAGGTGACATGACCTTTCAAAGTGAGCCACCTGGACAGCCAGGACCATCGATCGACAATGTAGAGTTGCGCTTTCTGGTAGAATCTGACACACGTGCATCTCTAAGAGGCATTGTGCACTTATTAGTTGTCTGTACTTGCAACAGCTTGGGAAGCTGAAAAGGCTTGATAAGTGGTTCCGCATAAACGTAATGAGTAAAATATGGCGCTTCGAATGGATCCCCTTTTGCATAAAATAGTGACATGAAAAGTCGGTGTTGTACGAAAATCGTCTTAGATAAGCATAATGGCTAGATGTCGGCGAGGTAATGTTAATGTTTAATCCACTATTTTTTGCAACTTACCGAAACCATTAATGCATGGAATCATTGAGTCAAGCTCTACAGAATACTTGATAAAATTCCTTATTCAATAGCCAACGAACGCCATCATATATTCGTTATAATGGCCTAGGCGGTTGGCTGCCGCGGCTAGTCGTGAGACGCGGTTCAAATACCAAGCGGGCGCGTAAATAGAGAAGCAATCATCGTATATAATCGGTATACCGCTTTATTGTTAACACATTGCCACGAGCGCTTAAATTTTCTTCTCAGACACTACGGCGCATTTGTGGATGTAGTGTGGGCATTTGTGAATTTGCCTTAACGTGGTAAGGATTTGAAAATTTACAAAGAAGTTATCGGTGAGTTTTTTATTTGACAAAAAAAAAATATACATTCATACCAGCTTAAAACAAAGCTCCCACAAAGAAGGGTTACGCCTATCACTGCCCTGTATCCGTACTATATTGATTAGCAATATACACGGCATTTGAACGATTGTATCGTACGCATAGGCAGTTGAAATGAAATGAAACCAATTGGAGTTTCGGAGATTGAATGAATCCAACATTTTATTAAGGTTCCTAAATCTGTTGCGATTCCTCTTCTTACCCCTTCCTTAGTTAAGTTCCTTCCTCCTTCCCTTTGTGTATAATCGTCAACAGAGGTCTTGAAGAATGCTACTTTCCTCATCTTTGAAAAGAGACCTTTACTATATATAAAACCCTATTTCCGCTGGGAACTACTATCTCTTCTTTTTTGCTCCAAAATTCTCAAGAAGTCGCAGACAACCAGTCGGGCTCTCTGCGCAGTTCGGTCATTTCATAATGAAAGAGCAGCATAGTTTTGTGAAACATTCATCTACTGCTCCAAACCTTCTGGATTTTAACAATCTCATTGCGAAATACCTTAATTCACGGTAGAAGGTACATGCCATTTACACCGATTTCTCCAAAGTCTTTGATATTGTAAACCACAATATTCTCCTCAACTTCCCCTCCTCAATCACCTTGTGCTATTTGCACTAGACTGCTTAACGATTTCCAAGTGTAATTCCAATCTATTTGAAAGGAAAAACACGATGAGACCAGAGCACGGATTAATCATAAATTTCAAATGACGTCGTTATGAATTGAACTTTTATTTAACAATCAAACTTAATTTACGACAGGCAAGGAATAATAAAGACACTTTTTATTTAAACAATCAAACTTAATTTACGAAAGGAATAATAGAGACACTTTTAACAGCGCGAGAGATCCGTCGTTGTTCCAGGCTGGAGGCAGAAGATTGATTTGGCTTCATGTGTTTTTTCTGCCCCCAACTCATGGCACACTATCTCCGCTAGTCCTCCACTCCCGTGGCGAGTTCTACAAAGTGGAAAGTTCCGCGCCATCTATTTGTCCGCATTCGAAATAAATTTTGAATGCTGCGAATCCTGCCGTGCCACAACCTCATGGCTCTTTTCCTACCAATCAAATCGTTCCTGCAGAGTTCTTTCTAGGGTTACTCATCACGTTCCTTCCCTCCGTCCTTTTGTGTTTCTTAAAGTTTTATCCTTGCGCCAAACTACTCCTATTTTCATTAAATACCTTTCCTCCATCCTCACCTGCCTATCTTTGCTTTACGCAGAAGGACTTAAATTATTTGCCTCTGCTGGATTGTGCTCTTACATTCTAACCTGGATGCTCTGGCCCGTTGGTGCTAGGTTAACCAATTGACACTAAATGTCAGGAAATGACACTGGATGGATGTGCTACTTGCTTACACCTTCCCCCACATTATTTTTCTACTCTCTTGGTGGGCAACCCCTTTCATTACTGACCGCGTTTCATTACCTGAATGTAATTTTCGCTGGCAAGCTTCATTTCAATGCCACTTCGTTGACATCATCAAAATGTCTGGTTTTATCCTAGGTGCCTCCTCCGACTTTACCCCAGTCCAGCAATATTCCTTTGTTAAAAATATCCTTCAAAACTGCTGTGTTGAAGCTGTTCAACTGACATTCATCTGATCCCACCTTTTTTTGTTAAAAAAAACGTTCTCCGTCGAATCTTTCTTAATATGTGTACCTTTCCAAACTCTGCCTAATGAACTGCTCTGCCACCTCGCCCTGTAAGATGACCGCACCTAAATCCTGGGAACTTAATTGCCTCAGCATGGTTGCTTATAACTTCTACAATATCAGGGCACGGGCTCTCGGTCTTGTGGATCTTTCGTCCTATAAGATTCTAGTGAAATCCGGACCCCGTCGTATGAAATACATAACTGCTCAGAAAAGGGGGGAAAAGGAGTTGTATTTGTTTTTTTTTCGAGAAATTTACGTGCACTCTATTGGATACAATGCAAAAACAAGCAACGAAAAGAAATAAAATGAAACCCTTTCTGAGGGCGAAAAACAAAATAAATTCTATTTTCGTATGCAAAATTGAAATCCGGACAGTGCTAAGAAATCGTAATAATGACATAAAAAACTCAAAAAATGACTAGTTGATACTCCGTATGGAAACTTTCAGCATCATATACATCCTTCACTGGGCAGTGGCGAGTATTTGACCAAAGCTTAGATATATTCTGCTGGGATTTTTCTCCTTTATTCGAGAAGACGTTTAGTCAAGGATTTTTTGTTTGAAATGAGACCTTCGCGAAGCCTACCGTCGATGTAATTTCGGAGATTCTGAACAACATTGCACTCCGAGGATTGTGGAAAAGTTTTTAGTAGATTCGAATATTTCATTTGGTGGTGCAGCAGTGCCTCTGTGCTCATTCACAAAAGGTCTCGTCACTTAACGCAAAACATTATTTTATTTTCCATTTAGCGCTTTCTCTGGTTCCCGGTGTTCGGTCAGCACAGATTTGATTCCATAAACTGGTAACGAGTCAATTCCGTTCACGTTTCTAGCTTCCATTTCTTGGATTTGTCTTGTAGTCCAATCGCCAGTACGAGCTCCCATACGAGGGTTCCGTCAATGTATACATTATTCTTCGTACACAGATTCTTTGTGGAGAAACGCATTGAATATATTTCTATTTTGTATGAGTCGAAGAAGATCATTGATCTTCATTTCCCGAATAAAAATAATACCATACATTCTTCCGAAATGAATTTCAATCGTTCCAGGAAAAAGTCAAGCTTCATATGGTGACTGCCTTTGAACCTGAATATTGCTGTTTAAATAACTGACTGGAATTGAAGTTTAAAGTCATTAAATGTAAAAACATGAAAAATATTGATAATCTCCAGTTTTCCTTTTATTAAAAGTATTGCTAATGATGGATTTTCGTGAAAAGGGGTGGTATGGATATTTGAATTGAGTTGAAATGGTGCATTCAATTTTCAAAGGATTTCATCAGCAGCGCATTTAGTTCTACCTTTCTCTTGTCTGGAGGTAATATGACAACTTTTCTACCGTCATCTCCCGCTCACCTCTCAGGCATATAATCTGCTGCATTGCAGGCACCAAATATGAGCTTCAGTTTACCAGTTTAGAAACCTATGTAGGCAAATGCAAGGATGCACAGTGATAAAGGCACTGATGGAAGAGATAGTTCCATGAACCGCAACCGATAACCAACTCAAACATTCTGAACGAGTGTAACCCGAACCACCTCTTGCAATCCTACATAACGTGACTGTTCATAAGTTCCCATCACAAGACGAATATCAAAACAGGTAGATATCAATTACAAAGATGCCTTCCATCAGTTCGTGCTCTCATTGCTATTTGGAGGCAACTCAGATTATACAGTATCTGGGCAGATAGGCACGGTGTAATTGTCTCGAATTTGTATTTACACTGAAAGAGCTATATCCATCCCTCAGGCCTGCACCTGCACTCAGCGACGTATCCTTCTACTTCGGCGGATGTCGCTCGTGCCAGCCGGTGTAAGTAATAAAATAACATTTGCCACAGGATATGACGAGATAAAGTTCTAATTTCATTCCAGCACTGATTTGCAACTTGTGCTCAAGGTGTGAGACAGCGAATCAATGCCTGACGACTGGCAAAGAGGCATGATCTGTCTTATACATAAAAAGGGAGATATCACACAGTGCAGCAATTATAGAGGTATCATGTTGCTGAGTACCATCTATAAGATATTCTCCGCTATCTTGCTAGGCCGGATAGCCCAATACGCCCAGAACATCATTGGCCCATACCAAAGAGGCTTCACTCCAGGCAAATCAGCAACAGATCAGATTTTCTGTCCGCGGCAAGCGATGGAAAAACTGTTGGAATATGGACATCGGTTGCACCATCTCTTCATCGACTTTAAAGCCGGATATGATAGCATAGCCATGGTAAAACTGTACACAGCCATGAGAGAATTCGGTGTCCCGACGATATTAATGAGACTGACTAGACTGACCCTCACTAATGTGCGAGGTCAGATAAAAGAACAGGATCCCTCTCAAGACCATTCGACATCAACAACGGTCTACGACAAGAGGATGCCCTATCACGCGTCCTCTTTAACCTGGCCCTGGAGAAAGTGATCCGTGATGCTGAGATAAATGCAAGAGGTACGATCCTCTTTAAGTCCACCCAACTACTGGTCTATGCTGACGATATCGACATCATGGCAAGAACGACCCGAGACGTACAAACTGCCTTCGTCCAGATCGAGCAGGCGGCCATTGAGACGGGATCTTGGGCTGCACATCAATGAAGGCAAGACAAAATACATGGTGGCAACGTCAGTACCGAAAACGAACCAACCAACAACCACAAAATCTACACTGGTCAAAGGGGAAGAATAAAGGTAGGAGAATACAACTTTGAGACCGTTGATAATTTCTCCTATCTAGGGTCGAAAATCACAACCGATAGCAGCTATGATGATGAAATCCGCGCACGGTTGTTGTCAGCCAACAGAGCCTATTTCAGCTTACAAAAACTGTTCCGCTCGAAACGCCTCACCAAAGCTCTTACTGTACAAGACAATGATCTTGCCAGTCCCCATGTATTCCTCGGAAACTTGAGTTCTTAGCAAGAAGAATTGCGAATTCTCGGCCGTGTTCGAGAGAAGAATTTTCGGCCCCCTACATGAAGATGGACGATTCAGTAAAGTACATAACGACGAAATCTATGAGCGATACCATGGCCGTCAAGTTGTGGACAAAATGCGGCTCAATAGGTTACGGTGGGCGGGTCACTTAATCCGTATGGATGAGGATGATCCAGCCCGAAAAGTCTATAAGGGCAATATCTATGGTAGAAAAAGAAAAAGAAGATGAGGCAGACCCTGCCTGAGATGGAGCGATGGCGTAAGTCAGGATGCCAGACAGCTTTTAGGGATATCGAATTGGTGGACCTCGGCGTAAAACCGGGATGTCTGGAGTTCCTTATTAAGGGGGTCATCCCGTGTGTCGAATCCGCGGAATCGAATTTTTTTTGCACGAATTATATCTAGATATAGTGTAGAATATGTGGACAAAGTGATTTTTTGATACTCGGAGTCGTTCGGAAATTATAGTGTTAAACACGTGATAAGTCATATGCCCGATTTATGTCGATCGCCGTAATAAAGTTCGTATTTATCGGTCCGAATGACTTCGCTAAAAGGACAAGAATTGAAGCCAAGGCTGTACATTTGTTTCTTGAAGAAACCTTAAGGTTTATGGACTAGGTAAAGCAGATTCATGGCCAGTTAAGGTTTTATCGCAAAAGTGGAATTCTACTTTTTAAATGCGTTTTTCTGGAAAATGCATGTTGAAAATCGACTGCCACCATAGCCCAAAATCTATCCAACGAGTTTCTTTGAAATTTTCACAACTTATTTAGAACATATTTCTACGGTCTGCAAACTAGGATAATTGCGATTCATTCAGTAGTTTTTTTTTATTCATTGAAGAAGCCGTGAAAAAGCACCAAAATTCAAAAAAAAAGTTTAACACGGCACCAAAAATTTAGCTTTTAATACTTTTTAACAATCCTAGTTTGCGGACTGTAGTTAAGTCTGGACGTTAAAATTCCATTTACTTTTTTCTTTAAGATGATCGCAGCGCCCTCTAGCGTGGCAGCAGAATAACACCTTTTTTTGAGATGGGTGTATAAATTTCTCTATTTCTTTGTCTATTTCTATGCACGCTGAAGATATTAATAAATATATGGTGAAATTTTTGTATTTGTATCTTCATCCTGTTCTTCACAAAAAATGTCCAAAAAAAGGCCTTCACAAGGGTTGACCCCCTTAAGGCAGGCCTAGACCGGATACCGGTGTTTGCGCCGTTGATGATGATAATGTCTGATTTGCATATTTTCTTTCAAAAGTTTAATTAGAAGTTGAAACTTTAGTAAACATAAAAGACAAAGAGCAAATTTTATGCAAGCAAGTAAAAAGGCGAGAGTTGAAAGCGACTTGGGTATGACTCTTCGACTGAATCCATCAAGATAAAATATTTGGAAGCATTTTGAAACCCGAAATAGTATTCAGTGAAGTGTTCGCGTGGATTCCGCCTCCGCATAGAAATGGAAATATGGGAGAGGCGCCAAACTAATTCAGACTATATTGCATTTTTCCGATATTTTGAGCCTACAATGAAAACCTGAGTTTTACCGTCTTCCGTTTCAGTGGCTATCGTTCAGCTGAAAAGCAATAGATTCTGAAATCCGTTTGACTGCGCTGTTGTAAATTTATATTTTCCTTGGCACATAGACAGTACAAACTACGCCGTAATTGTGATGTTACGATGTCGGAAACTATACTTCATTTAGGGTAGCGATCCTTTGACGCGAAGCCAAACTATATGTATGTGTTAAATTATTGCATTAATGAAAATTATAACCTTCTCCACTTTCGCATGCTTTGAGGAAAAAATATTCAACAACAAAGACAGACAGAAAGGCGGGGCTGGCAGCAAATTCCTCTCGGCGCGTTGTTCGGAGGCCAAGTAGGACGAGAGGCAAGACTTGAGTCCAGGACGGATCGTCGCGGGCCATTATGGCCATAATGCCAATGCTCTAGCATCCTTTGGATTGCGGGTGGTATGAAAAAACTCAAAGTGCATTCCCTGGTCAGTGTTACTGCAGAGACACCAAAACGAGGGATCCACTCTCGACAGAGGGCTTCGGCACAAGATTGCGCCGTAATGCTCTTCAGAGGTATTGCTTCAGGCCACCGCGTAAACCTGTCGACGATTGTGAGGCAATATTTGAAATCGTGCGAGTCTCGCAAAGGGCCTACGATGTCAAAGTGTATTGTGTGGAATTGCTTGCTAGTGCGTAGGAATGAGCCCCCTTCTTTCCTTACATGCCTGGTGACCTTACACTTCTGGCATGCGATGCACTCTCTGGCCCAGGAGTTGATGTCCTTATTCATGGAGGGACAGAAGTATTTTTCGGTGACTAACCGATTTGTCATCCTGATGACTGGATGCGCTAAGTCATGAACTGCGTGGAACACTTCCTTGCGAAAGGTGGTCGGAATGTATGGCCGGGACCCCTTTTCCGAGTACTCGCAGCAGAGAGAGAGGTTCGAGCCGAAGATGGGCAACTCTCGAAATTTGTGTTTGGGGTTGGATTTGAGGCTCTGAAGCACTGCGTAATCCTCCTGCGTCTTGGCGATAGCCGAGAAGTCGAGTGAGGCGGGGATTTTTACCTCGGAGACACGAGACAAAGCGTCAGCAACTATGTTGTCCTTGCCGGGCACGTGCTGTATGTCGGACGTGAACTGGCTTATAAAGCTTAGGTGTCGAAGCTAACGAGGGGACGCTTTGTCGGGCTTTTGTTTTAAAGCATACGTGAGAGACTTATGGTCTGTGGACATTGTGAACGGCTTGCCTTCTAGGGAGAAGTATTTAATGCTCAAGTACGCAGCGAGCAGTTATCGATCGTAGGTTCTGTAGTTCCGTTGAGCGGGGTTCAACTGTTTAGAGAAAAAGCTCAACGGCTGCCAGACTTGATTCACCTTTTGGCGAAGAGCAGCGCCTACTGCGATGTCAGAGGCATGAAAAGAACGGGTAGGAGTGCATTTTGTCGAGGAAATGTCAAACGCCCGGACAGCCTCTTCAGACCACACAATCTCTCGTGTGTTTGTTTTGTGGCCACCAAGTACTCGTTCAAAACGGACTGGTATTGGACGGCCTTGGGCAGGAAACGACGATAGAAGTTTAGCATACCCAAGAACCTCCGCAACTCTTTAACAGTTTTCGGACGCGGGATGCTTGAGATCGCTTGCACCTTGTCTTGGTCGGGCTGTATTCCGTCATGGGAAATGAAGTGGCCGGGGAATCTCACCTGTGTCTGGAGAAACTTGCATTTATCAACGTTTAGGACTAAACCGGCCTCAAGGAGACGTTGAAAAATGGTCTCGAGATGGGCTAAGTGTTCAGATTCAGTGGAAGAAACGACCAAAACATCATCCAAATACTCGAAACAGAAGTCGAGTTTTCGCAGGACCGAGTGGATGAACCTTTGAAAGGTTTGCGCCGCATTGCACAACCCTAAAGTCACCCGCGTAAACTCGAAGAGTCCAAAGGGTATGCATATTGCCGTCTTTGGAATGTCTTCTGGAGCTACAGGGATTTGGTGTTACGCCTTGGTTAAATCCAAGGTTGAAAAGATGCGGCAGTTTGCGAGATGATGCGCAAAGTCGTGGATGAGTGGAATCGGATATGGGTCAGGAACAGTCTGTGCGTTTAGCCTTCTATAATCCCGTTTGGTTTATGGACCATATGGAGTGGGAAAGACCAACAGCTGTTTGACGCAGCAATCCATATTGGATCAAGGCCTCGAAGTGTGTTAGAACACTGCATCCAAGACCGTAAGGGTACACTACAGGGTAGCCTGTAGGAGGCAATGTAGTCAGCATTGCGCTCGCCCGAGATTATTATCCTGATTTGACTCAGGTACTCATTCACAGCTGAGTCGACTGGTGTCCGACGTCATCAGTAAGATTTGAACCGCGATCTTCCGTATGACAGCCTTGTGCTCTAACCACGCAGCTATCCGGACACCTGTTGCATAAGTTGCTCGAATTCTTTCCGTGCAATAGCCAACTTTGGGGGATGGTAGAGGACGCACCTTTGAGAAGATAGAAGAACGTACATCTGGTAGCTTTTTCGCCAAATCTACAATATTACCAGCAAATGCTTGGGTCCGTAGGCTCTCCTGACGATCTGCTACCCGATAGCCCTTTTCGGGCGGTAGACCGCGAGCGAACTCGCGACCTGCTGCCCGAGCGCTGAGCTGAACGGCCGCTATCGTGGGACGCGCCTGCATCTCATGCCTCCCAAGAACCGGAGACGCGCCCGAGGACACCCTGGGTGCTCTCCAGAAGTCTTTGAAGCCAGAGCGACTTCAGTCGTCGTCGATCTTGCTCCCACCCAATTGCCTCATTTCGCGAAGCAATTGGCTGGCAGTTCGGTCGCCCAACGTCAAACCTGCCAGCAAGTGATCCAGCTTAGCTGATTCACTTACCGACAGGCGCTTAATTAGTTCTGTTATTAGCACATTATAGGAGGCCGTTTTGACAATATCTGCCACCAGGAGGATGGTCTCCTCATCCACAGCTCCGGGTTCCTCTGCCAAAAAGGGGGCACTCGCACAGCGAGGGCGGTCACTTGAGGGTCCGATGGGCCTGCCGCTTCTTTGTTGTCCAGAGACATGACAATAGCTAAGTTAAACGATGCGAGATGAGTCGAGGACGCGGCTGTACTGAATTTGAACAGACCTTAATTTGACGACGGCAGACCGCACCCCCAAATGCCCGTACGAAAGGCAAAAAAAAATCACACTTCAGCAAAATCCACCGAAGCACCCGGGAGCGGTCGCATGACGCGCAAGCCAAAAATGCGGCGGTTCAATATTTATTTATTCTTTAACTATGTAGTAATTCAGGACACGGAATGACATATTCCTTCCTCCTTTTTACAACTTTTTCCTTGCGGCGGCTTGCACTGACAGCGTTTTTGAGGTTGGGGCTCCTGAGCGTGCGGATGATCCTTGCCGGCGGCTCCGGCTCCCTGCGGTGACGTCGTCGAAGTCAGCTTCCACTTCTTAGAGGCTGTTGGCTCAACGGACTGTTCAATGATTTCTACTTCACGCTATGCTCTTCAATTCCGCGACGATCTAAGCACCTCTCCCAGCAAAATAAACGCCACGGTTCCGTTGATGTGGGATGGTCCGGTCTGCGGTTATTTTTGTGAGTCAACGTTTTGAATGGTGATACAGTATTATTAATTTCGACGTTGTCAAAATGCTCTGGGGGTCCAGGTTTACTCCAATATTCGATGAACAACGTGAAAGAGAAAACAACTTCTACGCAAAGAAGACCAGTTTTATGATAGACGAATTTTTTAAAATGTTTATTTAATTAGACTTTTCAACTGGCATAAAATTTCATTTGACATAAATATATTTAAAATGATGAACAACAGCAAGCATCCGTCTCAAGTATCTCACTGTCTATGCATATTGGATTAAAGTATTGACAAACAACGAAATAAACAGAAATACATAAAACTGACTTACTTTTTACATCTTCAGAGCATTTCTATTCCTAAAATGCGTTTAGTTTGAAATAGATTAAGATTGAACTGAAAAAACGAAAAGCGAACTTGCAAACTATGCGAAATGCATTGAGAATTCTATGAAGGTGGAAAACTCGAAAGACTAGCTTAAAGTAAGGACGGACGCCTTTACAAGCTTCCAAACTTGCGATTTGAATATATCCCTCCTTAAATCTGTTTTTTGATGATGAAGGCTGGATAAGGATTAATTTGATTTTATAAAAGAGAATGTTTTGATTGTTTTATTTTACCGCCTGATATTCGGGTTGGCATTTCACTGCGCTCCAAAACTAATTTTATCGTTCATTTTTTTACTTTTAATTACAGAAAACTAAATTAAAGATTTTTCTTCATTGACTTTTTACTATTATTATGAAAGACGTTTCCATGTGAATAGCATTCTGCTTGCCGGACAACATTTAGCGAAATCAATCGCTCATGCAGATACATTTCGAATCTCTTTTGAAATATTTGCTCTTCCTTATTAAGTAAAATTCAATTAGAATCAAATGAATAAATATTTCCCTAAAGTAGTATGTAAAGTCCAAAATCTATAAATTGACGCGGTGGATTCAATTGGGGTTTTTACATTGTTTAGATATTGCTATAAAAAAGTTAGGTACTAATTGAGATTTTTATGGTCTCTAACCACCTCCACCGCCACCCAGTTCATCCTCATATTGCTTACGGAAGCAGTCGCCGACTGGGAAGAAGTCCCAACTTCGCTGCTGGTACATATTCCATACATAGGTCTCTTGGCCCGTATACTCAGTATCCGGCTTGTTAATCAAGTGCATGAGGAAGAACATGTAGTTGGCCAAATTATGTTCTTGTTGAACGTGTGTATCGAACCCATGCGGTACTTTGTCGAAATAGTCCTTCCCTATGCCGCAAATGAAGCAATTAGACTCCATGTCATCCTTGACGGATTCAAGTTGGTCACGGAGTTCACCGAAAGCATCAATAATCAAACCTTGGATGATGGCCAAGAGAATGACAATAACGAAGAAGAAGAAAGTAATGTCGAAAATGATACGATAGACTTCATAAGGATCGCCATCAGGATCACCGATTTCATCACCGATACCGCCACCCGCTCGGACGCCTTTGTACAAATGGAAGACAAAACAGGTCAACATGTCGTGGCACTTTCTTTCTACCTCTTCATCCTCTTCCTGAACGTAGAATTTACGGAAGAAGTTAAAAGCGATTACAGTGTAAATGTAGACTACAATTGTGAGGAGCATTACGGTCAAAACGAGCTGCTTTCCGTTGTGCGTTACAGATTGCAGGATCGTTCTTAGCGTTTTGAAACCGACGGCGACATCCAGAAGATGAGCAGCGAAGAAGAAATTGTTGAAGTTTCCTAGGATGGAGAAAGTAAAGTACCACAAAGAGTACAGGAAAGCATTGTCTGTAATGGTCACTCCAGCCTTCCAAATCTGGTAACGCCAATCAATATTGATGATGTAGTTGAACAACCCTCCTTCCTCAGATTCTTGTGCGGTGAATGCGCTTTTTTCCATTCCAAGTAAGTTTGAGATGGAATCAAAGTCATACGTTTCACTGTACTTCTGCCTGACTTTCTTCTTAACAAATTTGTCCCAATAGTTCACAGGGAAGGATTTAGCCGATATGACTAGTTTATCCCAATGTGATTTGAAATCATCATCCTCTGGCTGTTCAACAATGAAGAGGCCATCAAATTCTAAGCGCCGAGCGATTTCCTTTTCTCGTTTGAATATGGCTAGGGGGACTTTTAGATGGTAATAAGCAATCAGCATGCAAAGCGATACTATGCTGTGCAGCATCGCAGCTATCCGCAGTACGTGTGCCATATAGAAGTAATGCTCGTCTACTATCACCGCTTCCAGTGCGTCCTCATCCTCTCCGTCTCCTGACCCCTCACCAGATCCTAATCCAGAAGAAGCAATACCTCCTCCAGATCCCGACCCCATGAATAAGTCTCCATCGCCATCACCTGAACCTTCCTCGTCGCCACCAAAGTTCACTACCTTATAGAAGAGCAACATGAAATTTATTCCGAAAGCCAATACCAAAGCAACGTATTTGAGGTTGTAGAAATTCCTGGCCAGAAAGCTAACAGCCCGATGAGTGTATTGTGATAAGTCGATTTGGTTGACAGCAGGAGTTTCTGTGGCAGTAGCTGCTGACTTTTTAGCTTCAGCTTCGATGGAAGCCATGGCAGCTTCTTGTACTTTTTGTGCTTCGGATCGTTCTTGCGCGGCACGTTTGGCTGCATCACCTCCCAAAAGATCAACCAATGTTATCGGCTCACTTCCGTCTCCTTCTTGTTGCTGTTCAGTTGTTCCACTTTCTTCAGGGCTGCTTTCCCCAGTTTCTTCTACCGAAGAAGTGGGGCTAATTGCAGGCGATTCATGCAAAACTACTTTATATTGTCCGTTATCTTCTTTGCTAATATCTACGCCAAACGCTTGAACTGTGCCAGGTGGTTCTTCGAGCGGAAGGGGCGGCAGTGCTCTTGCAGAGAATTTATCTTCTGGCTCAATAGCTGGTAATTCCACTTCTTCGGTAGCCGGTCCTCGCATTAGAGACATAAGGATGTTGAAAATGTACTTGACGATCATGCAGTTTCCGTAACCTGCGTAGTAGAAAGCATAGAAGATCATTTTGAAGAATCCAATAATAATTTCCGGAATTGTCTTTGTTTGCATCACGCCTATTTGATGTTTAATGTTAGTGGGGCTTAGCATGTGAATGAAATATTTCAGTCCGTCTTTTACAGCTTGAGTTCCTCTTCGGAAGGGATCACGAGCCGCTCGTTCTTCTTCTTCCTCACTCATGTACGAACTATACGCTGCTTCTCTCTTTATGTTGCTTCCACTGTCCTCTGTAGCCATCAAACCTGAAGCGTGGGTCATTTCAAAGATAGCATCTTCACAGAAGTTGACAAATGCTTCTAGTTTCTCCTTATCGCCTCCCTCAGTAACGATTGAATAGAAGAAGGCTCTCTTTGACTCTTTAATTTGTGGTTTCTCCCATTGCTCAATATTCGATTCTTTGATTTCGAAGTAAACCCGTTCAATACGTTTGGAGCTGCCCAAAATTTCAATACGACCCAAGAATGGCTCAAAATAGTTCAACACCGACCCGGCTGTTTCGAGGAATCTCGCGAGACGTGGTTCATTTGGCATGTGCTCACTTAGATTTGTCAGAAGAACTGCTAAGTTGAAGCCGATTTCCTTAGAAGGTTCGTGGAAACGATCTACGAAACCGACATAATCGATTTTGCCGTCGTGATTGCGTTCGCAGCAGGCCAGGAGGAAGTCCATTTCCTCGCTATCAATAAGAAAAGTTTTTAATTTGAAAAATATATGGTGAAACAATATATTGAAATGAATTTACGTGGTATAGCTTTTTTGCTGTTCCATTTTTTCTCTGAAATCCTTTGGCGTAACCCATCCTTCACTGTTTGGATCGACCTCCTGGAAACTTGCCGATTCGATTAGATCCTTCAATTTGAGGAACATATCGAAATACTTCAAAATCAGCTCGACATTGGACGCGGATTCGACCAATGTATCCACCATTTGTTTACCAATGGTTCCTTGGAAGTAGAAGAGAGACCAATTAGAAAAATTGTACGTCTTGATTTGGATAACTTACCATTGACAACATTGCCCTCAAGCATGGACAGCATCATTGTAATCATGTCCTTTTGCAAGTTAAGTAGTTCCTTAAGTAAATCCACCTGGCTCGAATGTTTTGACAGCTTCTCCTGCATATGAGAGAAGAGAAAGAGGAAACCGCCGACAGCATCCCACAATCTTGAATGTGCTAGGGCCTGTTGATTTAGTGGGCATGGACCTTGGATGACTTCAGTCAGGGTGTTGAATACTTGGCTAGCGACTTCAATGGCTTTAAAGAAGTTGGCTTTTCCAGCAGGATCAATGATCTCTTTGCTAGAGTAGTGCCAGTAGAAGTCCATTATGGATTCCTGAAGCCTTAGCAGGTAATCAACGGTGCAGATTACAACATTTACCGTGGTTGTGTTTCCGGCTTGAGTTCTCAAGTAGTTCTGCCATTCTGGAGAGGAAGTAGGTTCATTAGATTTGCGAGAGAAGCAGTATTGACCATCGGATATTACCTAAGTTGTGCCCTTCGCACGTCAGCTGTATGAAGCGGAACAAAGCACAAGTAAACTCTGCGTCGTGCATATTCTTCTCGCCAGCAGCTCCTTCGGATCCAACTCCCAAACCTGCACCCGCACTTGGAATGTACTCTTTTTTCGTTTTGTTTTTTGCCAAAAATTTCACATAACAATCGGGGTGGGGGAAGTTTTGGATGTCCGGGTGATTTTTAGAGGTTGGTTTTCGGAAGTTCACCAGTTATCGTGCACGGATTATTGGTTTAATTAATTTGGAACGGTTGTTTTGGTTTCCAGCCAGAGCAAGCATTAAAGCAGTCAACATCCAATAGAGTAGGTATATTTGATTACAAAGATGGATAGGAAATGATGACATTTTTTATGATTGATGCGCACAGGAGGGAAGATGCCAATCGTGCATATGACGTTCATTTGGTTGATTTCGGTCAAGTCAATTCCCCGAGTTATTCGAAATTTGGTGTTGGTGATTTGTGGGAGATTGATTGGTATTGATTGATGCATAAATTTATCGAGGATAAATATAAATAGAGAGAAATTAAGAGATAAGTGACATTTTTAAGGGTTGGTTATAAACTTTCGAAATCGGTTGTATGTAAGGCTTGATAATACAAAATTTCAAAATTAATCAACACAATTGATTTTAAAAAGTTAATTTTGAAGGGAAGCTCTATTAGTAGAAACATTAAACAAGTTAGACGTCTGTGTATGAGATTTAAATTGCTGACTGCATTGATTGATTAGTAAAAACGCTAGTAACGGTTAACATATTAAAAGCAAGGGTATGTCAATGCATATATAATACTATCAGTTAATATTCTATATTTTATTGCCTTATGTACCTAATAAACCTAAAGTAAGATGCTTGCGCGCTGATATTATAGGAGAAATATCTTTGAACTATGTAAGGATCCGCGGTAATGTAACAGTGGGCACTGTTAAATGAAGACGATTTAGGAAGAAAAAGAAGAGAAGAAAAATAGAGCTGCTTTAGCACGACAGTGCATCCAGCGAATTTCCAAAATATAGGTACATAAGTTTTATTTGTTTAACGAAAAGACCAATTGTATCTAGATATAGTGTAGAATATATGGGCAAAGTACCCCCTAGCGTGGCCGCAGAAAAACACCTTTTTTTGGAGATGGGAGTATAAATTGCTTTGTATTTCAATAACGAAATATGTGATCGGTTTGGGAAAATTACTATGTACGCTGAAGATATTAATAAATTTATGGTGAAAAATTCGTATTTGTATCTTGATCCAGTTCTTAAAAAAAAAATGTCTAAAAAAAGCCAAAAAAACGACATTCAAACGGGATGACCCCTTAAGGACGATTATGGAGAGAACGCCTTTCTTCAAGTCCCAGCATGCCTACCACAAAGGAAAACCCGCAGAAATCACTCTCCACCAGGTAATTGGCATGGTTGAGCGGTCACTGCAGTGCAAGCAGTATACAGTAGCTCCCTTCTTGGCTATAGACGGAGCTTTCAACAACGTTAATACCAATTCCATCAAGGAAACCTTGACCAGTATTGGATTGGAGGGGTATCTTACGCATTGGATATTCTAGTCGGATCTGGGAGGCAACTACTTGACCAGAGCTGTGAACAGTGGCACGCCCCAGGGTAGCGTCCTCTCTCCGGTGCTCTGGTTAATAGTAATGGACGAAATTTTACGAATATTGGCTTTGTGGCGTATGCTGACGGCTTGGTAATATTAGTGTCAGGGATGTTTCCGTCCATTATGAGTGATATCATGGAAGGAGCGTTGCGAAAGGTGTGCCTATGAGCCGCAAAATGTGGACTCGGCATAAACCCAACCAAAACGGAACTGATGCTATTCACCACCAAACCAAGTATACCCGAATTCTACCTACCACGGCTGAATGAAAAAAGATTGGTTCTTTCCTCCAATGTGAAGTATCTGGATGTAATCCTGGATCCAAAACTAAATTGGAGATTGAATATAGAATTGAGGGTTAAGAAGGCCTCTATAGCCTTCTATGCCTGCAAGAGAACCTTTGGAATGAAATGGAGTCTCCGGCGAAGGATGATTCTCTGGATGTACGCCGTTGTGGTGTGTTCTAACGTACGAGTCTGTCGTATGGTGGCACGTTTTGAGCAAAAAATACAATAGGATGAAACTTAATAGGATTCAAGGACCGCGTGTGCAGGTGCAACTGGGGCTCTGCTGTCCTGTCCAGCATATGCTCTCAATGTACTCCCGCATCTTCCCCCCCCCCCCCCCCCCTCGTGTCGTCGTCAGAATACGTGCTTCTGGACACAGTGTATTCGAGTCGTATTGTCTCCCAAGTTTCGCCAGTGTGTTCCAAGTGGAAGTACTGGCGATACTGAGTCTGTTGATGGGTGGAGCGTGATCCGAGCCTCAAGCGTAACATAGCCATTCTGACCGACAGCCAAGTGACAATCAAGGCCTTGTACTCAGCAACGACATCCTTCGGGCTGATGGGGCAGTGCAGAGACGCGCTGAACAGTCTAGACGGCAAGTTCAAGGTTATCCTCCTCTGAGTTCCCGGACATAGGAACATAGAGGGGAATGAGCGGGCTGACGGATTGGCCAGGCGGGGCTCTGCGGTTGGCAGCCCTTCGGCGGATACAGTCGGTGTCTCGCTGGCGGCTGCCAAGAGCGGAGTCTACTCGCACTACTTAGCAGCCGCGGGCCTTAGATGGCGAAGGCTTACCAGCTGTGCCAAACTCTAGCTAGTGTCAGGCTACGGACACTGGGTAAACTATTCTTTTGGGGAGTTCAGAGAGATTTTTAGCTGCAGGGCGGGAGAGCTGCTTTCCTTCGTGAATGCTACGGGCTGGCCCTGAAGATCCGAGCCGGCTGGACTCTGCCTCACTGCTCTCATAACAGCAGTCACGGTCTTAAGAGTTTGCGGCATTATAATGGGGCAACACAGTGCTAATTGGTTACGTCGGTCACTGATACCTACTTATCTATCGATCCAGATTTTAGTTTTGACATCAATTGCAAAATGGTAGAGTTAACGGGTCATTCTAATTCTCACCCACTTAATTAACCTGGAAAACAATTACCATGGTTTACCTACATAACATGAAGGCCTCAAAATACCTCTATACTGATATCTGCTCAATTAAAGTGAAAAATATTATATTACAGTAGAATCCCGATAACTCGTATCGTCAAGGCACTGACGCTTTGGTATGAAATATCCGGGATTACAAATTATAGGGAGTGCAAAATAAAGAAAATTAACTCTGGGGACCGCAAATTTGTACGAATTAGCCGGAATTAGAAATAATCGATATACGAATTATCGGGATTCCATTATATTATATTTTGGAAACCCCTTTTATGCTCACGTTAAAAGTACTAAATAAATGCTAGGGTGGCGCATTATTTCGGATGAATATACTGAGAGAAACGAACTTGAAAAATGTTGTGATTCTGTGCAATTTTTCTTATGCCTCGACTCGATTGCAAAAGAATCCCGAAGAGCACGGAAGAAAATCTGCAAAAGATTTCTATGGAGAATAGAAATCTATCGTTACCTAGATACTTTTTTATAAGTCTCGGATACTGTTCCTAAGATAACTAAAGGATCCATGGAAAAGTGTTTACACTTCAGTTCGAATATGTATGTATCGGAGAGAGTAGACATTGAATCCTCATCTTTAACTTCATTTATTGGGTGGATAGTTTACCGGCGGATCATGAGAAAAAAGGTTCACTTCTGGATAGATTTGGATGACTTTTAAAAGGGTTAGACCTGATTGTAGCTTGATACTACGTGAATAGTATATACCATGTTCAGATTTTTAATTTATCTTGTAATTAGCACTTTTGCATTGGGATTTCCATTGGAATGAAATCAAGCGCTTGACTTAACGTAACGTACTTGCCACTTTTTAGACGATGGGAACTTCCACAAAAAGTTTTCTACTAACCTTCAGCTTTAGTATTCCTCTCGAATGCATCCAAGTCCAAAACGCTGCACGAATTCATAAGTCCTGCTATTGATGTGAAGAAGCCAACGTCCTTTTTCTCCTTTAAATGATTAAGCATGCCCATCTGAATGTCAATGTTGCCACCTCGCAAGATAGCAATTCCCAGATTAAGTGTTGTCATAACCATATCGGACGGTAATCCCTTTGATGCTGATATGTGTAGGAGAACCATTTCCGCGACACCACGGTTGGCCAAGCGGGCTTGGTGGAAAAGAAGTTTTTGTTTCTCCATTTCTTGTTCCTGTCGAGATTGGAAATTTGATTACTTTGGATATTAAATACTATTTTTTCATTGAACAGGGATCAGACTTTTTCATTATTTATTTTGGACCCGTAGTTGATGGGCTAAACCATTTTTCTAATTCCTTCAATTTAGCTCTGATCCGTACTCAATAATTCATATTTCTTGTTAGATATATAATACATAGGTGGTATAATTGAAAATCTCACCATCAATTTATTGATTGTTTTCTGGGTTAGTAAGCGTTTAAAAGGTAGATAAAAATAGAAATGTTGTTACAAATTAAATATTCTCAATACAAACTATGTATTCACTTACATGTATACTAGTTCCTTCGCCCTCTTCACCGCCCTCTTCATCACCGCCTTCTTCATCCTCCTCGCCGCAAGATTTGGCGGCGATTTGCGCGTAAGACATGTATAAAGGATCTTCTTGTAGAGCGCCACTTCTCTCGGTCATTGCTCCGCGGCAAAATGTTGTAACTAACTGGGTAAGAGGGTCTGGTTTACCTTCCTCGTCAGTCTCCTCTTTCTTGGCTTTCTCAGCATCTTCAAAAGATTGGGTCAAGTCTTCGATCATAACTTCTTGTCCAACGTTCTCTTCCTGCAGCCATTGTTCGTAGTATGACCTCGCGAAAATATTACAGGCACGATGTCTGTTGATAGAGGCGTTAATTAATATATAAATTTAGTGATGAGTATAGAGGAACTGAATGTGATATTGCGGTTGTCAAGTGGAAGAAGTAGCTCGAGTTATTTTAGCGAACTCCCCAGCTCACTTGTGAGTTGAAGTTATCACTCGAACCAAGAAAGCTGAAGAGTCCTTTTCCGGGAAGAGGGATATTTATTTTTAACTAAGATTAGTAGGAACAATTACTGGGGAACTGGGAATGCTTTTTCGAGCTACTTCTTTCCGCAGTTTGGAATGAATTTAATTTCTGCAAAGCAGGCACCTGCTCAAACGATAGAGATGCTTTGCTCTTAGACATGAAACAGCAGCTTGTCGACGTGCCATTGAAAGGATGCGATTCCAGCCGCTTTGCTTTTGGCAAGGACGCGATGCCTATGGAAAGGACAAACAAAAATTTGGACACACAATTAGTTGGGATTAGTATTCAACTGCAATATTTGTCAGACACGAATCAACAACTTGAAACAAGTGCGATTACCAGGTGCATGTCTATCAGAGACACAGTAGATAAAGTGATTAGGCTACAAATGTTAGGTACATCAGGTTTAAAGATTCATAAAAATTAAGTGAAGGATCTTAGTTAGCAACAAATGGGGGATGTTTTTGAGACTAGAGCAGATTATTCAGACACTTAATCTTGATCGTCTTCAACTGGATCTATTATTTGTTGTCTGCTCCAGTCTCTATAGACTGTTCAAATTATGCATTCATAACAGATATGGACAACGGACATAGCATTTAAAAAAAACCAATAATAACCTTGGAAGTGAATGAAGTGATGTTTGACGGAAGCAAGCGATTACAGCGCGCTTCCTTTGAATGGAAACCACACTCCTATAGACGTTCCGGCTCTGCTGTTGCGGGTGGTCGATCTGTGGCAGTTGTTGTATTTGATATGGTGTAATAATAATAATCCCGAATGGTGAAAAAATATAGAAGAGTGGTGGTGGTGATAAACAAATGAAACATAATAGCGAAGACAAAAGAGAGAAAATTATAAGTAAATAGGAAATCATAGAGAATTGATAGATAAGAGACTACATTCAAAGTTCAATTACGTACCATATGGAGGCCATAGAGGACTTTGGCCATAGCAACGATTCGATCTACGGTGTCTTCGATTTTAGCCTTCTCACTTTTTTTCTCGCCGGTTGCGGCTGATGCTTTTTCTGCAATTTCTTCAATGGTGGCTTCTTTCTTGCCCAGTTTTGAATACAGATAGTGTTGCCACGACATTTCATCAGCTGGATCCAACTTATCGGGAAGAGTGAGTTGAGTCCTTGCAAATTCAATGACCTCATACTCAGGCATCTTTTTGAGATAGCGATCTTTGCAGTGCTGAACCAGTTCTTGTTCGCGACCCGCGAACAGATTCAAGCCTACTGGTAGGAGACGCTTAAGACATGCTACCATCAAGCTGGCCTGGACTTCTTTGTCCTTATCGCGCTTCTTGTCACGGTGCTTTTTCTTCTTTTTCACTTTGCCACCCGTGACGGGCGCTCCATCAACAACTGTTGCGGATCTTCGTGTGGCTGTGGGCATAATCAGTGCCATGTTATCAATTTCATTTGTTGAAATAAAGTTCTGCTCTTCTTTAAGGAAGTACTGGGACTTAGACCATATGTTAAATATCTCCGCAACGTAGTTATATAGTTCTTCGGCTTCAGGAACATTGTCCTTCAGCCAGTGATTACGTTGTAGATCAACGTACTTGATCAGAAGTGGATAAAATGAGTATATGTCTCGTACTAGAAGCTGCCAGTCTTCCTGAATCTGCGTTTCAACTTGTGAAGTATCGTCTGTTGCTGACTTGATGAAGCCTCTCAAGCTTTCCTCTTTATGGAACATAGTCTCCGTGCGTTTTTTCACTCTTTCAGCTAACGGTAGGAAGGGATCTTTCAATAATTCCTCAGAACTGTTGATAATAATTTGTTGAGTGTAAGCCGCAATTCGCGTCATCCAAGGAGCGTTCTCGTTGCCGATATTCTTCTTGATAAGTTTGAGAACATTTTTCAAAAGGTGATTCATATGATCCGCTGTTACCATGGTGACGTGGTTTCCACTAGTAGGGCTGACATTATCCGGGCCTTGGGCCCACCAGAATGGCAAATATGCACAAAGAAGGGGCAAAATAACATCAATTATATGCGGGACGTCGTGATACGTTTTATCGGACTCAACGAATTGATCGACTTCCTGTAAGATTGCTTCTAAATTTGGCATAGAACTTTCCATTCTAACTAGAATGTCTTGTGCTTCCAACGAATGGTCAGCGATGCGGTTGAGCAATGAGAATTGATTATGTTTGTTGAGATGAGGCTCAAGGAAGGCGACGGGGAAAGTTGAACTGAACGCTCCCAAGCAAGATCCGAGATTCTGCGGGAAATGAAATTCATTTAATTGAAAAAAAAAATATTGTAGTCTTCTCAAATTTATAAGTAGAAAGTAAGACCTCCCCCTAAATCCACAAGATAGTCGCTATATTTACAAATATAACTTACCGGCCGATGTCGTTCCAGTTCTGTTTTTAAATATTTCCTTTCTCTAGTTAGAGTTAGATCCGTTCCAAGCATGTACAAGGCAGCAAGGATCTTATAAGATGCCACTTGAATTTCATCCACTATGAACGGTAAGAAGCGATTTAGCTTGATGGACGGTATTATTGCTGTGAAAAGGTAAACTTACGTAGAAGATCACTGCCGTAGTCGCATGCAGCCAAATGATCAAACATAGCGGTCAAAACGGGCAGGATAACCGTATTGACATATGAAAGAGATGTTGACGTCTTTAGATGCGTTCCCCTGAGATAACTATATCTACCGTCCTGCAAATTGGCTATGGTTTGGGTCAAATCATCGGCTGTGTTGTTGAAAAACGTTAGCATAGATGTCCTGATGAATTCTGGGCAATTCTTTGTTAGTGATTTTGCATCGATACCCTTGACCAAAACTTGCAGACATCGTACAGTAATTCTAACATCTGGGCCAAATGCCGACATTCTGTTGCGCAGAAGTGATGCTAGTTTGCAGAAGATTGAAGCAACCATTTCTTTTTCCTTAAGTGACGCTGCGCCAATGTTATTTGTGGCGGTAGCAACTGCTATGAAGTAGTTTCGATGCGTTGAGAAATATTTTTCCATAAGAGGCAGAACCACTTTGGAGAAGAATTTGATATCGCGGGAACTTGTTTTAAATGAGCTACGTCTGCTGAAAGTTGCCGAAGGCTTTAGGATCTTCATGTTGATGGTTGCTCGATCGAGATATGCGATCAACTTCTCCAGAAGGGAATATGAAAATCGGAGCTCGACGGAAGCTTGAACGGCACCTAATTCGCCTTCAACTATGCCACCTTTTGACGGTCTGGAAGAAAAATAAGGAAAAACGTAAAATTTCATATATTCAAAGAATTTGAATACGCATACTTGTGCAATTTGTATCCTTGATATTGCAAATATTTCAAAAATTCTTGTGAGCGTTCTCGATCTTTTCGCTTCTCTTTATCTGTAAGCAAGTCGTATGGCACCAACTGAGGGTGTATGGAACCCCCACAAGTGTTTAACTCCTCCTTTTTCTTCTTTGCCCAGATGTCGTGAGAATTTTCGGCAAGACGTTCGGCCATATTTTGCATTTCTCTGCTTAGCGTCAAGTTTGTCATGTCGACCGGATGAGGATTATAGTTGAATGGTGTAGCTGTCTCGCTCTGAAAATCCTAGACTTGTGGAAAATTGTTCCAGATCGGGGGAAGGAACGGAGGATGTTTAGGTAGATTGGTAGGTAGGAGGGTGAAAAATGTATTGGGAAAGTTAAAGTGAAAGGAAGAGTTAAGTTAATAACAACAAAGAATGTTATTGACTCAAGTTGGGGTTTTAACTTACGAGTTGATGCTTGGATTGCCTTCTCATTGATCCTCGGTTATTCATAGGGAGGTCGACATCAGAATGCTCTATTGTCCAGCCAATAGCTAGCAATGCTTTCATACTTTCCCTTACAGGTTCCCGGTATCGCTCCTTTTCATAATCATTCAAGCTACTGTACGGCTTCAATCTTGGATGAGTTTTTTGTACATCAGACCAGGACTCTCCATGAACCCAGCCGGCTTCTAGTTTTCTGCTGGCCCAAGAGTCATGGTAATGTTCACTGAACTTTTGAATGATTGAATTAAGATCATTGTCTAATTGAACTGTGGTAGTGTTGATTGGTTGTGGATTGTACTGAGGTTGGTCCGGAGCCCCTGAATGTCGACCGTAACAGTCTTCTTCAGTATTTTTGCATAAACTGTAATCAGGTGGTAAGGCGCAACCAATAGCGATAAGGCAAGGGAGTGCTTTTCCGAATAATTCGGGGTCGTAGTCCATATTGCTGAGAGAATCAAAGATATTTGAGAATAAGAGCATTGTTAGTCGTTTTTCTTCATCCGACGATGCTCCGTACGCTCCTTGTCCTTGGCTTGATCCGTAATACTTAGCGCAACGATCGTAATGAAGCGTTAGTAGCTGTAAAGAGTGGATGAAGGTGTGTCAAAAATGCAGTTGAGATGTAAAGAGAGATTACTTACCCTTAATGCGACGGTGGTGTATTCTGATAGTTTGGAGACATCGACAGTTAATTTCCTGAGAAGTTTCAACAACATAGCAGGTTGCATCTGAGAAGTCAGCGCGACCAAAAAGTCGGACACGGCTTCTCTTTGCCCTTTGGTCAGCATGCGATTTTTAGATAATCTATAAACGGTGTGCAAGGTAGCGTCAAGCAAGCTAGCATAATTTTCTGCTTCGTTGTAGAATTTCGAATGCTTTATGAGAAGTGGGAGAATTGAATTCCCTATGTAACGGTTCATAGACAATGCCATGTCGCTCTCAGATCCATCGTTCTGAAATATAAGAATGAATCAATTGGACTTTAGGTGAAAAGGCTAGTGTATACCTTATCCAACATTGTAGCAGTTCGTAAGTCGGGCAGGAATGCCTCTTCCAGCAATTTGTAGAATAGTTCTTTTGTTTCGATGCCATAAACTCTTTCCAGAAACAAAACGATGCTTTGTTTATTTCCTGGAATCAAACCAGATGGCATATCGGATTTGGGTTTCTCTTCGCCGGGTGCCGGGGTGGATAGAGTGAACCTCAAACTTAAGACTCCTTGCAAGTCTTCTAATGGTACAAGGGATCTTAAAATCGCACGAGCTCGTAATGATTCGTTTTTGCCTTGTTCTATTACGGCTGCATCTGGAGCACACCGCCCTAAAAGATCCACGAGTGTACAGTAAAAGTTGAGGATTGCTGCTCCTGTATCAATATAATCCTCGTCCTCATCCCCTTCTGGTAGAGGATGCGTGAAATTTAGTCCCGAAATTGTTCCTTCTGCTTCATCCTGCATTTTGCGGCGATCAGCAATTCTCTCTGACATCTTATTAGCGTCGATGATAGCACGGAGCAGACCTTCTCCTTCACCGCGAAGGGCAGGGCCCAAACATTCTGGTCGGCGAATTAATAGACGAATGACAAGATTGGCATTTTCTTCGACGCTTTCTCCATTCACCCATACACAGAATCGGAGGAAATCAAGATAACGTTCACCTTCAACTGGATCCCATCCCAAATCAGGGTAGCCTTTTTCTACAAGTTCTGAATTGCTTTGTAGACCGCAGCGGGATAGATAAACTGCAATTTTTTCCAAGTAATGTTCTCGAAGAGCGAGAGCAAGTTCAGTATTTTCCATCAAGCTAGAGTACGCAACGTCGAGTGGTGTAGAACCACGTAAACTTGGTCGTGAGAGAAGGATGTTCGAGTTATCCAGTCTACAAATTCAACAGAATGCTTTCAAATCCATGTGTTTCAATATTGTCACATAATTTAGGTATTATACTTACAAGAAATCGAAATGATCAAACATAGCCTTCTGATTCTGTCTGCTTGTTCTACAGAAGTAACAGAGGAAACGACAACACGCAACAACCATCTCGTGTGAAGTATCCTTTTCTTTAGTGGCAACTTCCGTTCCTTCACTTTGCACGGGTGCATCGCTTTGAGCTTGAGCTCGTCTGCCCAACGTGTTCATCATCACAGCCATTACGTTTTCGTGAACGCGGAGAATGCGAATTAGATCGGGGTGTTGGAAGAAAGTGTGGTTATTGACTAGTTTCCATAGTCGTTTACGCATCAGCTCCTCCTCTTCTTGACTCATTTGCACTGGAAGAAGCGCTCGAATCTGACTCAAACCCACCCACATTTCCGCAACGTCTTCCTTTGTCTTACTGCTTATCACATATGTTTTTTCAAGGGCTCGGACTAATTCTCCCACAGTATCATATTGCCGTACAAGAAGGCTGAACATTTCACGAACTAGTTTAGGGGTTTCGATTTGTGACTCTTCAGCCCACTGTACGATTGTCTTAATAAGAACCTTGCGGAAAACCTCTTCAGGTGTTTTCTTCTCCGGCACTTCAGGCTCTTTTGGACCTTCCTCCAATTCCTTGACTGCATTTATTAAGTTATAGAGTTTAGTAATGGGCCCTGTTTTAACTGATTCGACAATGGCATTTTCAGGCTCTTCGGGTTCTTGTAAAGCATTCAATGAGACCTTTTTCATAAGATCATCGTGGAACTCCTTCAAACCAGTCCTAAGTTCCAGGCCACAAGTACAATTCTCAGTATCATCTGCTTCTAAATTTTTAAAGTTCAAAATGAAATTCATTTGCTCCCTGGGCGGACAACGGAACTCCTTAGTCTTCTTAGCAGCCAAGGCGCTTGGGAGGTCCGATTGTTTAATTTCAATATATCTTCGGAGCTGATCGCTTTGAAGGTCGCCGACAAAGTCGTGCGAGAAAGCAATAATACTTTCTGTCCTATGTCGTAACTGTATATCGTATAAGTGATGGAGAAGGTAGCACATTTGCAATTTGGCTCCCTCTGCCATTTTCATCGTAAGGAGGCCCTTACGGTGTTCGTCTTTTCCATCTGTTTAAAAGTAATGGATTATTTATCTGTTTAGTGCGCAAGTGATCGATTACCTTTTTGGAAGGTCGGGTCCCATGTTTCGGGATCAATCATAATCAGTAATTTCTCGACGTCTTCATCTGTAACTACGCCGACCAATAATAGACGGTCGGTGAGCTTCAATAAGGGTCTAAAAGGTGTCCCATGAATTAACTTTTCTTCAGGCTTTTTAAAAAATACTTACAAAAATAGGTTTTCGTTTGACCAGCCAATAGGGTCACGGTTATGAATCTGGTTCACTTCAACGGCCTCCGAAAGTGCTTCCATGACGAATTCCCGAACGACATCCAATGGGAATTTCGGAGAGTAGAGTTGGTCGATGTTGGGTATCGGCTCACTAGAAACACTTGGTGCTACTATTGTGGATTGTACAGGGGTGTGGTTGTGGTTGTTTGGGGGACTTCAAATTTTCAACGGGATGAACATCAACACAACATCAAAGTGGGAATGCGTGAGAAAGAAACAGTGAGGAAAAGCCGGGAAATGAAGGGGATGAAGTGAAATGATAGGACAGCGAGCAGCGCACAAGTTTCGAAAGATAGAAAGAAAGATGAGATAGAGGTAAAAATTGCAAAGGTAACACCATTCACTGGACACCCTTTTATATCTAGATTATATCTTGCAACATGATTGCAACACCCAAAATTTATCAATCTTTGATAGTATCAGGATAAATCTAGATGTGAAAGAGTTTTGGAACTGTTTAGAGTAAAGTTGTGGAGACATCTTAGATATTCAGTTGAAAGGTATTTGGAGAATATACACCCAGAACTATTTTCTTCGTGCCATACTTACGCGATTTCAGTCATCCGCAGCTGTGGTTTGACCGACTCCGTTTTCAGAGACCGCAGAGAATGCGACATTTCCGGTTCGCCGTAAAGATCTTTCAGCTCTTGCCCTAGAGGAATTATGAATTCGTTCTTACAGACTTCCATTGTAGTGGCGTGAGACTCCAAGTGGAGAGCAATCAATAAATCGTAGAAACCTTGCCGCAGTGGACCGCTCATATACTCTGATTTGATAGCATACAACAACTGTTTCTGATCGACGTGCTGACAAAGTGCATGAGCAGCTCTGAAGTTCGATTGGTAGCAAAGGGCTGCATAGAGTGTTAGTGTGTGAGCGTGGAACGATAAAAGTTTTTCCATTTCAATCAGTTCGAGAATGTCAATGCAGCGGTCCTCTTCCGGAATGTGGAGAGCGAGCATAGACACGGGGTCTTCGCACAACATCGACCAGCCCCGAATATCAGATAGTTTGAGAGCGTGAACTTGTAGAAATTGGTTTGGCACTCTAGCCCATTGGTACGGCTTCAGACATTGTACCTTTAATCTCGGTGGGAACTGGGGATTGAGGTGCTTATCGCTAGTTGGGAGTACGGCGGCAGAGAGTGGAAGCGTGGTCGCCGTTCGTCCCAATTCAATTTGAAGTATTTCCTTCGAAGTTGCCTCCACGAAAATAGCCGGGAATAGCTTGGTATCTGGTTCCATCATCCAACGGTGAGATGTCTCTTTGCCCTCGCAAGTGAATCGAATAATTCCAGTTGACGTATCAACAAAACAGCCAATAAACATGCCTTGCGAGGCACCCTTGCCTGATGCGTCTTGCGTTGTTTCATTGAATAGTTCGTCAGTTCGGACCATATAGCAGCTTTGTCGATTGATTCTGTCCAGGATTTGTTCGTAGTCACCTTCAAGTACTACAGATGCACAACGGACCTTCTCCTTGTTGAATTCTTTGCTATGTAAATTAAATTGGGTGGTTACCCAGCCGACATAGACATGTGTTGGATCCTGGCCGGGGTAAATTCTCACACCGTAGAAGTATTCATTCATGAGCTTGAGGCATTCAGCGTCGAAGATTTCATTTCCAGATGATTCAATGCCTTGAGAGCCCAGGTTTGTTGTAGTTAGAGTTTTCGATCGTTCAGCGGCTTGCTGAGATTGAGCCTGCATGCGAAGTTCAGTCTGAAAAATAATAATAAATAAGATATTGTGGAGTGGGTTTCACGCCCTAAGTTAATAAATGACATACGTCTGAGATTCGAACAGTTGGCGGTCGAGTAGTTATTGATGAATGAACCACATTCCTTCCATGGGCTATGCGAAAGATATACAGATAATAATTTGACTTTGGTATCAAAGATTACGTTTTTGTTATGCGGCACTTACTGACTGTATTTCTTCGTTCCATGTACTCTGCTGCCTTTGCCTTTTCCTTGCTCTGGTCGCGGCTCTTCTTCGAGAAGAATTTGAATGGGCTACGTCCCCGTTTTTTCTTATCATCGGGTTGTTCTATGATATGATTCATATCCAGAGCACTCGATGATCTCTCCAATCGTCCATTTATTCCATTGTACATAGGCGTTTCGAACGTAATATTTCGGGACAAAGACCCTTTCCGCGGCGGTCGTGCAGGCGAGGTTTGCGTCCGTAATAGATGATCTTCGGGTTCTGCATGTTCTTCTGGATAGCTTCGATGTAGACTCTTCAAATCGTTCATCGTAAAACCGCTCTTCATTATATGATCGATATGAGCTGGCGATGCGATATTTTGATTTTCCGCTTCGGCCATAAGGCGATATTGACGTAGTTTGATATCATTCCAGCGATGACTTTTCTCTTGTTCGCTACGAAAAATATTTCTCCGGTTATTGACATTTGGAAGAAAATGAAAGTCTTACTCAATAAATGTTGAGTTACAGGTAACAGGCAACGACAAGCGGAGGAATTCCCAATTGGCTTTTTCCATAGTTTCGAAAGTATTGTGGGAAATCTTCAAGCATGGAGGTGTATCGGCACCGGCAGGGATTCTTGTCACATCGATGCGGCAATCAGGCATGTCTTCAGTGTTCTCGAAAATTGGTTGATCCTTAGTATACCAGTGAGTGACAGCGCGTCGCATGTTACTGAAAAAAAGAATTTCCTTGTTTAACATGAAAATTTCATTCAGTCTGGTCTACTGCAGTTTTTGGGGAACTATGAACCTTTCCCTTGCATGCAGTGCATGACGTCACCTTACGTTGAGTTGTGGAGGGTTTCTTATGCATGCACAGAGGGAGGGCACCATTATTAAGTACTTAGTACTTAGTTTTCACATTATTTGTAAAGGGTAGAATTTGGGGTAGAGGAAGGAGGGTCAAAATAACTCATTCAAATCAATAGCCCATTTTTAGAAATTTCCTAACCAAGGGTGTGGGTCCTAAAATGCCCGCATCCTAATATCTACTCAAATGAAGTTGTGGAGAGTGTATTATAATTATGTATTCTGTAAATTTATTTGAAAATTTATCTTAAAGTGCAAAGTTTTCCAGTAATATATCCCATAATATACAGCACATTCACCACCACTGGAAAGTTTGGTGGGACTCCTATAATTATTACCAACGTTATAATAAGTCCATGGCTTAAAGTGCGAGTAAGATCATCATCCTCAACGGCACCACAACCGGTATCCGGTCTAGGCCTGCCTTAATAAGGAACTCCAGACATCCCGCTTTTGCGCCGAGGTCCACCAATTCGATATCCCTAAAAGTTGTCTGGCGTCCTGACTTACGCCATCGCTCCAGGGTCCAGGGTCGCAGGGTCTGCCTCGTTTTCTTTTTCTACCATAGATATTGCCCTTACAGACTTTCCAGGTGGGATCCTCCTCATCGATACGAATTAAGTGACCCGCCCACCGTAATCTATTGAGCCGGATTTTATCCACAACCGGACGGTCATGGTGTCGCTCATAGATTTCGTCATTGTGTAGCCTACGGAATCGTCCATCCTCATGTAGGGGGCCAAAAATTCTTTGGAGGTTTCTTCTCTCGAACGCGGCCAAGAGTTCGCAATTTTTCTTGCTAAGAACCCAAGTTTCCGAGGAATACATGAGGACTGGCAAGATCATAGTCTTGTACAGTAAAAGCTTTGACTTTATGGTGACACGTTTCGAGCGGAACAGTCTTTGTAAGCTGAAATAGGCTCTGTTGGCTGACAACAACCGTGCGTGGATTTCATCATCGTAATTGTTATCGGTTGTGATTTTCGACCCTAGATAGGAGAAATTGCCAACGATCTCAAAGTTGTATTTTCCTGTCCTTATTCTTTCCGTTGGACCAGTGCAGCTTGATGTTGTTGGTTTATTCGTCTTCGGTGCTGACGTTGCCACCATATATTTTGTCTTGCCTTCATTGATGTGCAGCCCAAGATCTCGCGCCAGGCCAGTAGTTGGCCGGACTTAAAGAGGATCGTACCTATTGCATTTACCTCAGCATCACGGATCACTTTCTCGAGGGCCAGGTTAAAGAGGACGCATGATAAGACATCCCCTTGTCGTAGACCGTCGTTGATGTCGAATGGTCTTGAGAGTGATCCTGCTGCTTTTATCTGGCCTCGCACATTAGTCAGGGTCAGCCTAGTCAGTCTTATTAATTTCGTCGGGATATCGAATTCTCTCATGGCCGTGTACAGTTTTACCCTGGCTATGCTATCATAGGCGGATGAACAGATGGTGCAACTGTTGTCCATATTCCAACAGTTTTCCCATCGCCTGCCGCAGAGAGAAAATCTGATCTGTTGCTGATTTGCCTGGAGTGAAGCCTCTTTGGTATGGGCCAATGATGTTCTGGGCGTATGGGGCTATCCGGCCTAGCAAGATAGTGGAGAATATCTTATAGATGGTACTCAGCAAAGTGATACCTCTATAATTGCTGCACTGTGTGATATCTCCCTTTTCATGTATGAGACAGATAATGCCTTGTTGCCAAGCGTCACGCATTGATTCGCGGTCCCATACCTTGAGCACAAGTTGATGAATCACTTGGTGTAGCTGGTCGCCTCCATATTTAACTAATACGACTGTAATTCCATCGACTCCTGGCGACTTATGATTTTTTAGCCGATGAATTGCACGGACTGTTTCTCCTAAACTTGCTGGTGGGAGTATTTGTCCGTCGTCTTCAGTTGGCTGCACCTCCAACTCGCCGATGTTCTGGTTGTTCAGTAGCTCATCAAAGTACTCAACCCATCGCTCCAATATGCCCATTCTGTCGGAAATCAGATTTCCCTCTTTGTCTCCGCAGGTTGAGCATCGAGGTGTATAAGGCTTCATCCTGCCGACTTGTTGGTAAAACTTCCGCGCCTGGTGCGGTTGCTCCCTGTACTTTCCTAATTCACAGACTTGTTGGTTCTCCCAGGCTTCCTTTTTCCGTCTGTGAAGTTGCTTCTACGCTCGACGAAGTTCGTGATAAATCTCTGCGCGTGCCCGCGTTCTTTGAGAATGCAACATTACTCGGTATGCAGCATTCTTCCGTTCCGTTGCTAGCTTACATTCATCGTCAAACCAGCCGATCCACTCCTCTTGCGGCTGGGGCCAAGTATGTTTGTGCCTGTATCCATGATAACGTTCTTCAGGTGATTGTGAAGATCATTTGTTGATGCTTCATCTGCAGGTCCTCTGTTGACTGCGATTATTGCGGCATCCATTTCCCTCTTATAGGTGTCGCGGAGGGTTGTGTTGTGGATGGCTTCAGTGTTCACTCTCACCTGATTGTCAGAGGGGATTCTAGGTGGTATTGTTATTCGAGCTCGGAGCACCATGCCAACGAGATAGTGATCCGAGTCTATATTGGCCTCCCTATATGTTCGGACATTCATCAAGGCTGAGAGGTGGCGGCGTTCGATCAACACGTGGTGAATTTGGTTGAAAGTGGTCCCGTCGGGAGAGGCCCACGTATGTTTGTGGACCGCTTTCCGCGCAAACTAGGTACTTCCAACAACCATTTCGTGTGACCCTGCTAATTGAATAATCCGCAGTCCGTTATCATTTGTTTTTTCGTGTAAGCTATGGGAGCCAACGTATCGCCTGAATACCGGCTCCTTCCCTACTTGGCTGTTAAAATCCCCAAGTATGATTTTAATATCATATCTGGGACAGGCTTCGAGGGTTCGTTCTACTGCCTCGTAGAAGGTATCCTTCTCCGACTCTGCAGTCTCCTTTGTAGAGGCGTGAACGTTAATGAGACTTATATTTCTAAACTTGCCTCGCAAGCGCAGAGTGCATAGCCGTTCGTTTATGTTTTCAAGGCCGATAACAGCAGATTTCATTTTTTGGCTGACTAAGAAACCTAATCCGAGCACATGGTTCACTGGATGACCGCTATAGTATATGGTGTAGTGGCTCTTCTCCAGGAAACCGGTCCCTGTCCATTGCATTTATTGTAACGCTGTTATATCAGCCCTATATTCGGACAGGGTATCGGCTAGCTGCTCATCAGCTTTATCTCTGTACAGGGAGCGCACGTTCCATGAGAAAATGCACAAATCGTTAATCCGTTGTCGTTGTAATCCGTTAATCCGTTGTCGTTGTAAGATCCATCTTGTCCGAGGCTCCTTTCGTGGCTTCGTAACATCGGTTTTCCGTGTAGGGTTGTCAGCCCTACCCAACCTCCAACCTGGAGGACCAGTTGGTACAATTTGTCCCATTTTTAGCCGCGGGAGACTCGCCTGCGAGTAAGATGCAAATACATTAAAATGAGTAGTCACACTGCGAACGTAAAGCTTTTCTTTATGGGATTGCGAGGAGGGAAGGATGTCGTACACACGTCGTACTACTCGTAATTACATAAAAGATTTCAAAATCTGAAGAAATTATTGCCGTCGGTACAGACGAACAAAAACAGGGTAACGGTGCATAGAGATTGAAAAATTTTTAAGGACTGCGATGGAGCTTCGCTTCCAACAGAAGATCCTGTATTTTTTTTGGTTTGAAGTTCTCTTAGTTACTGGATGTGTATACTACATGTAGTCTCGATTAATTTTAGAAAAAAATTCCGAGGATATTATTACATAATATGACGGAAATTGGTTATGTTTTTTAGTTGGCCAACCTATATATATTAGCGTTATTGGTCTGAAATTATATATTAGCCTGTTATAAGTTGTGATTGTATTTGGCCTTAATTCTTGCAAATATCGTAAGGTTATATTTGAGAATTTGAAATTATGACATTTAGCTACTTGCGGTTAAGGAAAATGTGCCACGAAGGTAGTATTATCATTATGAATATCCAAATGCGGGGGCAATTTCCAGCACTTCTTGTTGAGATTTGGAGAAGAATGATACATACTTTGAATGAAACGGGAGCATCTTCTAATTGAAAAATCAAACCATTTTCATTGATTCACACATTGAAACTTGTATCTTTCTTCAACAAGGTAACAATAATAATTGCGTTTGGTGAAGCCCAGATTCGTTCGAAATGAACGCAACTACTATATATTTGAAGATTGCAATGGTTCTAAGTCGACACACTTCAATCATCATAGTAGTTTCATCACACGGTGTAGGTCTATCTTCAACACTTGCGAATTTGGAAGTGGAAACACTTAATACATTGGTGATATTAGGAGTACCGCAAGTATCCATTTCAGGGCCTACCGTATATAACGGCATCGAGATAGAGAGGATGACACTCAATCGAAGGTCTTAAATGTTGGTTTATGCTGAGAATTTAGGACATAGCCATTGTTGTCGAAAAGGAAAAATTGTTTTATTTGCAAGATATTAATAGCAGCGAAGAATCACCTGACAAAAAAAGCATCAATGAGGATACGATCTGTTACCGGTTTTCTTCCTCGATTGTGCCATATGAGTCGAGCCGGTATATATATCTTTTCTCGCTTTTTCACTTTAACTTTGGAATTTTAGATCCATCTGGGTGCGATCGCAACACGTCATAATCCAAGACAGGTGCAGTTCTGTACATAAGACGGGGAGACTGAAGTATCAAAGAAGAGCTTCTCACATTCTCAAGCGGATATGGGTTTTGCAGCATGTTAGAGCACTTAGTTCCAGATCGTAGCAGTACATTACAGGATCACGGTATCCTGAAGGAAGCAATGTGGTCATTTTGCTCGCTTAGCACTCTAACAGCTAAGCTTTGGTGACCTTAAAAATTTGAAACGGTGAAAAATTCTCAGACGCGCAGGTATAGCCAGTGAGATTGCAAGTTTTGACACTGGTGTAAGTAGACACTACTATCATTCGGCATCAGCGGACAACACTGTAATTTACTAAAGTTGATGTTCAACTCCAGTCCAAATTCGCAATCAGCTGCTACACGCAGTTAGACAGAGTCGTCGATGAATTGGGTGACGCAGCTCTCAGTCAAGTAGCAGACGTGATAAGCTTCTCGCCAGACACCAAATAATTCTGCGTGTGACATCACTTTAGTAGATGACGTGATGTCATTCCACTTTTTGAAAAAGTGTATATCCCAAGGGTGAGGTGAGTCGCATATGTAATGTTATATAAGCAGCATTACTATTAAACTCCGCAGGCAACATTACTAAATATTTCCTACTACTAGTGGTGTTTCCTCGGCGCTTATCGTGTCGGCACTGTTTCATGATTTATTTGCAGCCCAAGATCCCACGCTCTCTCTGTTCGATCTGGTTGAGGGCAGTGTCTACGTTCTTCCCATGATGTCGAAAACCTCAGTATAGGCCAGTATTTGGGTGGACTTGAAGGGAATGTTGTCTCTTGCATTTACGTCAGCAGTAGGAATCATTTTTTCCAGGATCAGGTTAAAAGGGATGCACATTAGGACATGCCCTTGTCTTAGACTGTTATACATGTTGTATGGTTTCTATAGTGATCCTGCAGTTTTTACTGGGACCTGCACATTGGTCAGGGTTAGCATGGTCAGCCTGATCAATTAAGATGGGGTAAATGTCCACCTCTTGAAAATCTTTTCATTTGACTTATTAGTAACGAGTGGTATATCAAATGGTAATATACATACAAGTATGCTGTATTTTCGGAGGTTAAAGTCGCGTCTGAGTTTATAAACTTCAATTAAGGTACTTACACGCAAAATGGTTCGTATCCCTCTTGAAGACCGCAAGTTGTGAAATATTTAAGGGAATCCACATTTTGTCCGTATGTTAATCTAGCTTTCTGGCCCACCTATAATAAAAGGGTCGCTTATATATTTTGTCCATATTTGAGTTTCCAGCAAGCTCGGTCTTACCCCAAGTGTACAAGCTGGGACGAATCCTACTCCTTCCGCTGATACTTCAGCAAATGTTGTTTCTCCTCCGAGTGCATCCATCAGTAGTTCGCCGTTCAATGAGAAACCTGTACAAAACAATTTGTTACATTTTAGTGGCCTTCACAGGTACGACAGTTTTTGAAACGAATGCGAAATCTGAGTCATGCTATTAAATTCCGTATTTGATCAAGGAAAACATCAAACATTCCAATCGCATGCAATGTTTGTTTTGTCAGTTTCGCACAATTTTTGTGAGTTAGAAATGAGAGTAAATGTATGTATTTTAGTTCCTCTGATTATTGGGCATTGCATCAGTGTTTTCATCTAATTAGCATTTACACTAAAATTTGTAAGTGAAACCATCATTTCGATAACCAAAGTGTTATTTATTATAGAAGTACTGAAGGAAGCAGATGTTTGTTTATCGAAGCCTGTGAATGCAAGTCAAGTTCATTGCCTGTAACAAGTGTATTAGGATTGAATAAATGGATAGCATCTATCATTTTGGCTATATTTTTTAACAAGACTAATTAGCTTTTTGTCTTTCCAACCCAATACATGACACATGTTTCAGGCATTGAACACTATTCTTAAAGAATTTAGTTCTGAAGAAAGCTCTAAGCCATTTCAATTTAAATCTTGCCTTTTTGGTGTGAATTAACTCTGGATCCCTAATTCTAGAAATTGAGTGTTCCTCTCTACGGTTATCTAGCCTTCTCATGCCTGAATAATATAATCGGCTGTGGCGATTCACAGCTATCTTTGTGAAGTAATCTTTTTTTGCTTTTCTCTAGATAAATACAAGTCCAACGACACATCTTTAGATTTTTTAATTATAGCTAGGTAGGATGGGAAGCTGAGATGCTTAAGGTTGGGGTTCCAGAGTTAACCTGAGCGTTGGTGTTTAAAAGTTGCGTAGGTGATTATTGCATTAAATCTAATTTATTTTCCTAATGAAAATCAAAAGGTGGCATTTGAAAACGACAGCGAAGATGGGAGTGGGGTGGTGGCTTTGATAATGTAGATTTTGGTCATGATGAAAATCTTGGAGCTGTAGTCTTGTTTTGTGTGTGTTCGTGTTGTATGCAACTTATCAAGTTTAAAATATTTCAAGAAATTATAAAAAAAACTATTGGGAAAAATCATTCTCTTCTTTGGGGAAACAGCAATAATCGCCACAAATTATCGTTCCAAAATAAAATTGAATTTATAGCAAATGTTCCGATTAGAAATTGAAACAATACACCAGAAAATTATACAATCATGGAAATAAGAAAATATATCTGATCTAGGTAAAAAATGCGGTCTTCGAGTCAATGTAATTCAATTTGATATAAATACATATTAAGACCATGTCTTACTGATCGTGTGATCGACGAGATCTAGGAAGACACCTACTACATCACCAGGTCCCCATTGTTTTCCAAAGGATTCTGTTGCGCCACCAGAGACTTTCTCTTCCTACATTTTTACATTCATGCCATGTTTTGTTATGTACGAATATTCACAGATAAATTTCATTGTTTTGGTTTCAGAGTTTTTGGTGTTTTTATCGATTTGATTCGAACATGGTAAGAGAATATAAAAGAGAAAAGTAGTTTTAGAAATATTTTAGAGACTGTTAGTCAACCATTTCGTTTTCATATAGAATCCATGTTTGCTGCTATCCAGTGGCAAAAGAAGGCCATTAATTTGGGCTTTAATACCGATCGTAAGTTTACTGGCAATATTATTCACAATCGTATTTTCTCTGAAGAAAAAGTTTTTTAAACCTAGTTCCACGCGTTAACCTTTTACTTGTGAAGACTTGCTACTGAATAGCATAGAACAAATTAATTCTTATAAATTGAAAATTACATACATAGTGACTAAATTAGTTATTATTTTAACTTATTATTCTGTCCACCTATATTGCATATTACAGTTGGTGATAAACTCGACTTGAGTTCAGATATTTACGGTTCTTTTAGTAAACCTCGAAATTTTCGGAAATATACTATACAGAATCTATAGACATAAAAAAAATCGTTGATTTCTTCCTAAAACAGGATATGTTATTTATTTGCAAATACGTATTTAGGATACAAGTTGTGTTCTTCCTTAGTACCTGATCAAGAATTTAGATTCTAATAGAAAGCGTAGACAAAAGCGACAAAATTGAATTTGGTGACATACATTGCAACCAACCATTGACTGCGAATGAAAAAATGTGGAGAATTGGGGCAGAAGTAAAGACATAATTTGTGAAAGACTGAAAACTATGAAAATTTAGGAACCTAATACATAAAAAAAAGAAAGACCAGAATGTAACTACCTAAAATGCAAAATATTTTACTTTTATTTTTATCAGGCAAAAAATGTGCAGTTTGTTCAGTTACAATAACTTCATTTTCTTCAAAGTAGCACGGTTGTTTTCCAAACTTGATAGGCCTTCTTGAACTCGGGAACCGGAATGCTATTCAGGACTCGTGTCGAACTAGCTCCGTCACGCTTTCGTGACCGTTTTCATTCGGGAGTACAAGAAAAAGTCGTAGCAGGCAGTCGTAATAGGCAGTACCCACACTAAAATGCCCTAACTTGCAAATGTATTGCGGAAGCTTATCCGTACACATGATGGGCGTTGAAGAAGGACAAAGCATCACCTTCGTCAAATCGGATTGGGAAGAGAGAGATGAAAATAACATGTAAGCCATATTGGATTGAACGAGAAATTATGTGTTATGGCCGCTGTTATATTTGTATATTTTTGTATTTTGAATCGAAAAAAGAGAAATTTCTGAATGAAAAAATCATTTGAATGGCCTCAAGCAAACTACATTTGGAAGCTGCCGATGCGATAGTTTCATTCATGAAATGCGTTCACCGTGACGAACAAAGGTAATACAACGAAACGTGAGATCGGCCTCGACCTTTGAAATGGCGAAGTACTCTCGCTTGATTGTCCGGTCTAGTCTTTTCGGAATGTAGGACTTTCTTCGCATCAGGAAAAACAACTTTTTCAGACGGCGGCCTGGAGCATTTTGTTGATTTGTTCCTTCTTGGCTAAGACCTCCCTTTATCAATTCCTTCCAAACCGATCACCTTGTGTGCCCTTTTCTGATCAGCAAAACCCCAAACTTTCGCATCGCACAAATAGTCTTATGTATGTAGTATATATTATGAGCTATTGACGTTCAGGACAAGAAAATGATAACTGAAGTTATTATTGGGTAATAAGGAAAAGAAACGAAGCAAAATGATTAAAGTACTGTTTTCCGCATTGTACTACTACAGCTGGTGGCTGGACATATCCTCCTAGTGAGAAGTTTCATTTTTAACCTTTGCTGTTCTTATCAGCGGTGAAACATCTTGCATTTTCAATGAACTTGATTACTCATTCCAGTTGCAAAGGTCGTACACGTTATTAGAAGCTTATAACCATTTATATATTTTCATTTTGTGAATTTTTTGCCCAGGAATATATATACCCTGGCGTACCAGGTTTATCCTCACCTGAGTTGCAAACGCAGAGCTGCATGCGACCAGGCGCGTGTCATGGGTTGCGGATAATGACATGACCCACCGGGTCAGCTACGAATATCGTAAGTTAATCTTGTAAATAAGTAGCCGCGGACGAGCAGAACGTTTCCCTTTGTGTTCATCCTCCCTTACCGATTCTTCCCTTTCAGGGGGAGTAAACCTCCTTAACAAATCCATAATCCAGGGTGAAGGGATCGACGCGCCTATCGGATGAATTGCAGTGACGTTACACTGTATTTCAGCGGCTCTCCTCCAAACACCTTCCCTACCTTTGGAGGTAACCATGGGGTATTGCAACATTGGAGCTCTGTTGCAGGGTTGACTGCCTCCCCAATACTCGTGGGAACAAAATTGATGGGACCCTAGGGACACGAAGACAGTACCCAATACGGTTAAGGGTCGTTCAAAAACATCAGAGCGGCTCTTCGCCCTTGGATATTTTGGCGGTTATGCCATCAACCACCAGGGACGGGAGACCTAGGCGTCGTATGGTTTGGACGAACCAACTCAACGAATTTGTCGTCCGCGCCTATTACCGTGTCACGGATTTGGAACGGAATCCATCAGGGTACAGATATCGACTACATGACGCGTTCATAACCCGGTTTCCGGAGCTAAGTCATGTTCCGGAACAGAACGTCGTCAACCAGTACCGGGTGATCGTGAATAACAACCGAGTTGCCTTACCAACTAGGCAACAAATCTTCCAAGAGGTTTCACTTGAGCTCGGGCTGAAGTCATCAAATTACCGGACTAGTCAAAGGAGTAACACAAGTACTCCACCTGTAAGGCACTCCATGAATCCAGTAGTCAGGAGAAGCTTAGTAACTGGGGATGTCGACCCAATTTATAATGAGGCTTTCACCGCATTCCAGGTTGCATTCACAGAGTATGCTGAGATTCTCCCAGACGCTAGGCCAAAGATCCCAAAACTGAAGTTTACTTCGGCAACTACTAACATCATTGCTGCCGTTGACAGAATTTTGGCTGATCGTTTGGCTAGCGAGATTGCTGCTACAGAGGTTCACAGCCTGATCTACGTTGCCGCTGCCACGGTTATTCGTCTCCATAATAAACATCTTAGAGCGAATAACAGAGGCATGCGCAGAAGGACTTTACCGTTCTGAGTGTTTCGACTCAACAAAAGAGTCAAAAAGTTGAGAAAGGAGATTGGTCATGTGACGCAAGCACTCCTTGGAAATCCATCACCAAGAGTGCACAGATGCGTTGCGAACATCATTGGAAACTACCATTTGTCCAATGATATGCCAATCGAAGAAATCCTCGAGGTGCTGAAGCAGAAACTTGCGGTATGCTCGAATCGCATCCGTAGGTATCAGAAAAGCTTTCAGCGAAGGACAGACAACACCTTGTTCTTCCAGAACCAACGGGGATTCTACAAAAATCTCACCAACTCAGATAGGGAAAGTAACCTCGATCTGGATCAGGCAGAAGACTTCTGGAGAAGTGTTTGGAGCGAATCCAGCCGTTGCAATTTAGAAGCAGCGTGGCTGCCACACCTTGTGCGTTCATGCGAAGCCCTCCCCGAAATGGCCATGCCTGACGTAACTGAGGTCGACGTTGAAGCAGCCCTTGACAAGGCAGGTAACTGGAAGGCGCCAGGAGTTGACAAGACTCATAACTTCTGGCTGAAGCGGTTCAAGAGCACTCACAGGATATTGGCAAATCAATTTAATAAGATGATTGCCGATCTTGATTTAGTTCCACCATTTTTCACCAAGGGGACAACTTTCCTCATCCCCAAGGAACAGGGTGTCTCTTGCCCTTCAAAATGTCGACCAATTACTTGTCTTTCTACCATCTACAAGGTCTTCACTTCAGTTCTGTGCGCGAACATCTCAAAACATCTTGATGTTCATAAATTGATAGCTGAGGAGCAAAAAGGATGCGCAAAAGGCTCCCGAGGCTGCAAAGAACAGCTTATAATCGACACGGTAGCTGTAAAGCAGGCTGTCCACCAAAAACGAAACATCTCGACAGCCTACATCGATTATAAATCAGCCTTTGACTCCATATCACATTCGTGGTTACTACAAGTGTTACGCTTGTATAAAATCAACCCGAATGTCGTTCTTCTTCTGAGAACAGTAATGAAGAATTGGAGCACGAAGCTATCGGTATCCTCACAAACATCAGGAGAGATACCAATCAGGCGTGGCATTTTCCAAAGCGACTCTCTAAGCCCACTGTGGTTTTGTTTGGCTTTGAATCCGCTATCCCATCTTTTGCATGAAAGCAAATACGGGTTCCAAGTCAAGCATGGCATATTGTTGAAATGTACATTAAGCCATTTAATGTACATTGACGACATCAAATTGTATGCCAAAGACGAGAACCAACTTCGCTCCTTGCTGGACATCACCATCCAGTTCAGCAGGGATATCGGCATGCAGTTGGGTTTGGAGAAATGTCGCTTAAAAACGATTGTTCGGGGAAAACACACCGACAACGAAGGATACAGCCAAAATAACATCCGAATTGAGGGTATGGGTTCGGACGACGTCAACAAATATCTCGGCATATTGCAAGCAACACCACCTGCTGTGGCAATAATTAAATCTGCTAAGTTGCTGGGGGAATTTGAGCGGCGTCTGGATCTTGTCCTTAAAACTGAGCTGTACGGGAAAAATAAAATCATGGCAATCAACACGTTTGCCATTCCCGTCCTTCTATACACTTTCAATATTAAAAATCATCATCGAAAAGTGGCCGCTCATCAATAGGCACCAAACTTTCTAAAAATCAATTCTACAAAATTCAAAGGTTTGGTATGTTGTTTGTATAATATAATAATCTATTTAGTTTCAACACGAGCATATACAAACAAACATGTGGTGGGAGGTATGGTACTGGAGGACTTCGACTCCTCCGTCTAGCGAAATATACCAGATAGGTTTATGTATCACAGGATTTCCGGTTGTGGACAGTGTTAGGCACATTTGTATTCGTAAATACGAATATGAATAATTTCCAACGATGATTTTCTATGAATACGAATACGAATGCATTCGTATTCGAAAAAGGGAATATCTCGATATTTACACAAGTGAATACGAATATGGCCGTATCCACACGTCCGAAAGTGAATACAAACATATTCGTATTTCCGATTACGAATACGAATTCTGTTCTGATAATATTTCCAAGTGTCAATACGAATTTTTTGTTATTGGAATGTGGATAGTGAATATTAGCGCCTTAATGATCCCATCATGTACGTATGGTTGAGTTAGGCTTAATATTCAATAAGAGAATTCAAAAGGCGTTGCAGGTGTAGACAAAAAGATAAAGTAAAATAAGTAAAGTAACTCACAAGGTGGGAGGAGGCAAAAAAATGTACCCATCTCTGCGATAATATTACTGAAATCCTAAACGTTAGCTGTACATCATTCCAAAACTAAAAGCACACAAACGATAAGTAGTGCGGGTAGTCGCGCATGTGGACGGATCAAATGACTGTTTATTGACTTGCAATTGCAACGGGAAACATCCTCAAATATTCTTAAATAACTATGACATTTTCAGACTTTAATAGGTTTAATTTGCATTTGCGCGCATTAACATATTGCTATATCCTCGTATGATGTTTACGAATTATCAGCTTCTGTTCAATACATGATGAAACAATAAAAATTGCGGTGGAGGACGCTTTTATAGATAATAGCCATTCTATGTTCCTTATAAGACCCATGCACTACCAAACAAATTGCGCAACGGAGGTTGTTACGCAGTAATTTGCTAATGTATGGCGGTGTTTGATGAGTTGCGTAAATGTTTGACGAATTTCAAACATGTTTGAAATCTTTTGCGGAATATTTCTCAGCTGACGGCTGGAATATAATTTTCGCGAGGGTAGAATTTTCATTTTCATCCCCGGAGATATCACGTTGCTGAGTACCATCTATAAGATATTCTCCGCTATCGCCTATGATAGCATAGCCAGGGAAAAACTGTACACGGCATGAGAGAATTCGGTATCCCGACGAAATTAATAGGACTGACTAGACTGACTCTGACCAATGTGTGAGGCCAGATAAAAGCAGCAGGATCACTCTCAAGACCATTTAACATCAACAACGGTCTACGACAAGGGGATGCCCTATAATGCGTCCTCTTTAACCTGGCCCGTGATGCTGAGGTAAATGCAAGAGGTACGATCCTTTTTAAGTCCACCCAACTACTGGCCTCTGCTGACGATATCGACATCATGGGAAGAACGACCCGAGACATACAAATTACCTTCATCCAGATCGAGTAGGCGGTAATTAGCGTGAGATCTTGGGCTGCACATCAATGAAGGCAAGACAAAATATATGGTGGCAACGTGCTGACGAAGACGAACCAACCAACAACATCAAACCGCACTGGTCAAACGGGAAGAATAAGGATAGGAGAATACAACTTTGAGACTGTTGATAATTTCTCCTATCTAGGGTCGAAAATCACAACCGATAACAGGTACGATAATGAAATCCGCGCACTGTTATTGTCAGCCAACAGAGCCTCTTCCAGTTTACAAAAACTGTTCCACTCGAAACGTCTCACCATTGGGTCAAAGCTCTCTCTGTACAAGACAATGATCTTGCCAGTCCTCATGTATTCCACTGAGACTCTGGGTTCTTAGCAACAAGAATTGCGAACTCTTGGCCGCGTTAAAGAGAAGAATCCTCCGAAGAATTTTTGGCCCCCTACATGAGCCTATATAACGACGAAATCTATGAGCGATACCATGACCGTCAGGTTGTGGATAAAATCTGGCTCAATAGGTTACGGTGGGCGGGTAGCTTAATCCGTATGGATGGGGATGATCCCACCCGGAAAGTCTATAAGGGCAACATCTATAGGTAGAAAAAGAAGACGAGGCAGACCCTGTCTAATATGGAGCGATGGCGGTCAGGACGCCAGAGAGCTTTTAGGGATATCGAATTGGTGGACCTCGGCGCAAAACCGGGATGTCTGGAGTTCTTTATCAAGGCAGGCCTAGACGGGATACCGGTTGTCGTTGATGATGATGAATATTGCTTCACGTATCAACGCAACCCGGATGAAGTGGCGTTTCGAAAACGTCGCTCTTATCATCGCTGCTTCAATGGAAGTGTCAGATCCGTTTTTCCTTCGCGCTGATACTACCCTATCTAAGATTGACATTCAAGTCGATGGGGAATAACTTAAATACTGACTGGAGCAGTAATGGCTTCGTCGGCTACTGTGCGATGTGAGCACCTTGCAACTCCTTGCAACTAGACGAGCCTCCTGCATTCATCGGAAATGAAGTCGAAGTTTCCAGGACATGACCTAATTACGGGAGAAATATTGAAGGAACTTCTAGGAATCGCAATCATTTATGTGACTCACATATTCACTGCAATTCTATTATACTTGTTGCCTATTTTCCCAAGGCTTGGAATGTTTCAGAAGTTACAATGATTCCTAAATATTGAAAGGACCAATCGCAGGTTGCAGTCTGAAGGCCTATAAGTCTGCTATCCATCCTGTCAAAGGTGTTCGAAAGACGATGATAATCTCACTACATCTAGGCTTTTGAGAGAAGCATGGTAGAATCGAACAAGTCTAGAGGATCCTCGAGGGTTTTTCAAAAAAATTCTACATGTGGCCTCGAAAATATTCATCAAGCTTATCAAATATGTTGATGACCTATTGCTGATTCTCCTCAGAAAAGCAGTGAGTGCCGTTTACAATACTAAAAGCATTTTTGCGAGTACTTATGAAAATGTTTTTCCAAAATAAGATGCTTATATGGAAAGCTCTAACAAATATGTCTAAAGAGACCACAAGGTATACAGTATCGTCCAGCCAACTACATGGCATGGATTCCAGAAAGATTGGAAAATAACCTATAAGAGTCCGTCAACAAACAAGTATGATACAGGAATCGCATAATGTAGAGAAATGTTTGTCAAAATCGAAAGATTAGGAGTTGGTTCGAAAGATACCGTACGGAGGAGAAACTACTATTGGGAATACCGGAACAATTAAAAAAATTTAAAAACAGGTTCGCTAGGTACACACATTTGCAGTCTCATTTCTGGAGTTATTTGTTTTTGTATATTTGCTTTTCTTAATGTGCACGGATCCAAGTGTGAATAAAAGAACTTGTTTGGGGTACTCGAAATATGGCCACAACTACCATTTAGAACATTCTGCTCTCCTTTATCTACGGCCAATCATTTTATCGGGAAGATTCGGTTCTTGTGAATTCCTGGGTAAAAGTGAAACCAAGGAGTTAATCCAGAATTGACATTAATTGTGTTTTAGCGATTTTTTTTAGCGAGGAGGCCAGGTAACTCCATATTTTTGGCATACAGATTTGCTTCTTTTTAAGAAACACCTAAGTATTATATTTTACTGGTTTGCTTGTTTTATCACCAAATAATATGCAATATTTCATAAACATTTACAGTAACATTTTCAACAGGTTCTCGATAGAATGAGAAAAGATACCTTAGATCAACCTTAGATCTGTTTAGAAAAACTAGAAAACGATTATTAATTATTACATCTGCAGAAAGCTTTTGAAATCTAAGATAGAAGCGATATATAAATATATATTCAACGCTTTTGGTAGATGAGCAACACAACAACGAAAACAGACGAAAAGCTGATTATATTAAATTGTACATGAATTAATTTCTTACTGATGATTTGATCTTTAACATCTATAAAACAACCGATCACATCGCCCACTTCATACCGAATACCGAAATGCTCAACAGTTCCTCCATGTATTTTCGTAACCTAAGTTTTTTGGTAAAATATAAAGTAATTTCGTCCGTTCAAGGATATTTTGTAACTACACTATTATCTTACGCAATTGGAGAATATTTGCCTTTTTCTGGAAGTTTTTGATATTTATGGTAAACTATTTGTTTATGAAAAATTTCTCCGAACTTCCTAATTTCTTTTTTAAAATTTCTACTTTGAAATTATTTCTATTTACTTTTTATTATTTTAAGATGAGCAACGAAAAAAGATCCAAAATTACTCACATTGTAACCGTCAAAAGCCCAAGTGCTATCATCACTTCCCAGCATTGTTCCGGGGTGGCAATCGGCGCGTGCCCAACCTACTCGCATGGGCCCTGCAGTTAACACCTCAAATTCAAAATACCACTTCCCTGATGTAACGGCATAATTGCGTTCAACACGATATGTTCGGAACGCAGCATGTTTCAAGCGAAGAGCTTCAGCCACTAGAGCTTCATTTCCTTCTCCAGTTGGTGGGTCCAAATTATAACCATAAACAAGGAGGGTTCGTACTGTCTCAGAAGCTGTATCACGGTTAGCTTTCTTGATAGCTTCATCGACTTTCGAATAAGGAACCAAATGTGGGCTCCTTAAATTATCGGAGTCTTCGTTGAGACCGTAAGTCCATCCTTGTTGAATTCTTTCTTTGGCCCAAAGATTGTGGGTGTTTTCAGCAAGTTGATCAACTAATTCTTCCAGTTTGGGTGATAAAGTGACAGCGCTTAGATCAAGGGGGGCTGGTTTATAGCCGTTTGCCTGCATGAATGGTTCGTTGGGAAGCCGAATTGGACGAATTCTTGCCGGGGGTTTATCTACTGTGATGTAATAGCCCAAAGCTATGATAGTTCTGAAATGAATTCGAATTGTTGAGACATTATCTTGCTGACAAATATTACATCAATACTTACTTCAACGTTTGAACAGCTAGTTGACAATCGTAACGTTTTTCTGGTGCAGGGAGCTTTTCAAATTGTGTCAAGCATGGGTGTATGCGGTGTAAATCGTCACGATGTTCGCCCCATGACCAGCCAGCTTCTATTTTATTTAAGGCCCACATTTCATGAATGTTCTCAGCCAACTTCTCTTTAATTGAATCAACTGACGATGGAAGTAAAATTTCTGAAGTGTCTACTGGGCTAGGAACAAATGCAGTATCATCTTCCACTAGCCATGGCCCAGCCAAAACGTTTTTGTTCAAATTTCCAAAATAAAAGCAAGGATCCAAGCTAAGTATTTGATGTGGCATAAGGCACTGAACAAGTGGGCTGAACCCTAGAGGCGGAGCATATTTCAAACGACCATGGTCGCCGCCTAGAAGGAAACGACAGCTAATCTTCGATGAGCAACTCATAACCGGGAAAAACATTCCATCCAAGTTGAAATTTCGGAAACTTCCGCGGACTTTGGCACCATTAAAAGTAAAGGTAATAATTGGAACTGTTAAGTCGAGTGCTACTCCAATAACATCACTTTTCCGAATATATGGTTCTATGGGCTCCTGATTAACTACTGGAGTTTTCCGACCCCCTGTCCAAAGAAAGGCTCCATCGAAACCAAATGAGTATAAATCATCTCCAACACCATTACCGCCCCATTTCTTACCACCACCAGGATATGGGACATACCTTGAAGACCATGTTAAAATAAATTCGTTTAGAGCAGCGAAATAAAATGAGCCTAGTACAACTTACCCAGATGTATTGGCCCACCCAATACGCAAGTGAGGCATCATATGAGTGGTCTGCTCGATATGATCCATGGTAACTTCGAAATACCACTTTTGATACATTGCGGAGCCTTGCACACGACCGACGAAAATGTTCGGACGAATACTGGAAAGTATAGTTTGAACCTAGGATATTTTTCTTCTAAATGTTTTGACAACTTACCTTGCAACATGATCCACTAATTGTGTTTGCAGCAGTAGGTTCTTACCCGGTAACAAATAGTCGCAAATGTTATTCTGCGATGACCTCACAGCAACTCCGTTACCAACACATAGTGAGCAAAGTACATCCAAAACTTTCGGATCACGCCCATGTTTTTCTAACAAGGAAATAATGACTTTGATATGTTCGTCGCGCATCATATTCAAGGCTTCCGGTGAATCGATCAGGACACAGTGGAGTACATCCAACATGCCAGAACCTTCACTCGAGGCTTGCGATCCCAAACGAGAGAAGAGCCAGTTGAGTCGGTTGCTGTTGGCGAACTGAGCGCAGTTCGTGTGGTTGCCTTTGATGATGGCAGCCAGGAGCTGGTACAAGTATGTAGAGATGAGGTCCCAGCTTTGGCCCATTTCGTCGCCAGCCAAAAAACTGGCTAAAAAGCCTTGTGAAGTTATTACGTTGATTTTATCGATTGCTTCCAGGATCAAATTAAGAACACCTTCTTCCTGAAAGAGATCCTGCCGATTTCGGAGCGCACGGAAGCGATTCTGTTTTTCTTCATGTTCTGGAAAGAGCGAGGGGTTTTGGTAATGACAGAGATTACTAGTGTTTATACAGCTTCAGAAATAATTAAGTTAAGTTCAGAAGATTATTTTAGAACTGCGATCATAAACTTACGGCACAAGTTAACTATTAAAATGTAAAGTTAGAGCTAAAGTTTCAAGTTTTCAGTCGATTTTAGCCATTGTGGCTAAATATGATCGATTATTTAAAATTAGCGCAAAGATAAAACCTTCGCTATAAACTGAAGCGGGAAAAATCTGTGCTGTGGGCAGAGCATACGATTTTGAGAAAATCGAATATGAAGTCAACGGAAGAGAGTCGTACCAGAGACAAAATAGGAACATGCCGTCGATGACGCGATATTTGTTAATTAACTGAATGGATTTTAGGAATAAGTCGGGAAACCGGAAGCTGGACGCTTCAGGTACGAAAGGTTTTGTGTATTTCTTAGTACGTAGCACGTAATATATCCATATATTCACTTTGATGTATTATAACTTTGTTAGTAATAGTGCGATTTCCACGAATCTTGGCAAGATTATGCTCTACATTATAGCCTACACCCCTGCAAAATTCCGTGGTGCTAGGATGAACTTAAGGGGGGATTTCCAGCCAATTATAAAAAATATAGTAATATACTACTATTAACTTTATTTGAACAGATATCGGTATGGAAGGTATTTGGAGCCCAGGCATCATATAGTGGCAGCCGCTTGATTTTTTTCAGATTTTTTGGTTGGATAGTTTCTGAGAATGGCTCCGTTAAAGAAATGATCACTTTCAACCTCCCGCACGCCCCACTTTTCCAACAAATGTCAAAACTAAGACCGGCTTCGAAAAGTACTAACCGAGACTTTTAATTTGACACCCCACGTGACTATATTTGATGAAAAAAAATTTTACACCCCCCTAAATTCAACGTAAAAGGATGTAGCACACTGTCTGTGTGAGCGTTCACAATTCCTACCTTTCTACCAGATTTGGTGTCAATCGCTATAACGGTCTCCGAGAGAAATGCGTGTGGCGGACGGACCAAAGCCGGCAAAAGAGAAAGTCCATGGGGGGTCAGTAATTGAAAAAGGCGAAGGAGTCAGTGAAAGGAGTAATCTGGCCAAGACCCACCGAGAACGGAGCCCTGACCCAGAAGAGCTTTTATGCAGCCTGGGATTAAAATAGTTGAGCTGTCCGAATTCATCAAGGACAAGCACAACGTGCACCAAGCCATTAGGAACATGGTGAGAGCCATCAGGGTGCTTTACATTAGGTCCCAGGAAGAAGTAACAAAGCCTAAGGAAAAGCCGGACATCCCAGCCCCAACAGTGTCACAGGCGAACCAAGTGACACTAAAGCACAAGGTCATCGATCTTCGATCAAGTAAGCGAGTGCGGAATAAAGAAAACGAAGCTTTGGGGAATCAACAGGCACCAAAAAGGAAACAAGTCGGGAAACCGGAAGCTTGACGCTTCAGGTATAAAAGGTTTTGTGTTTCCCTATGTGAGGAGCATAACGTAGTTCCCCATTGGCTGACCCGAGATATTGAAATCGCTCAGTTCTGGGCAGGTTACTGCCATTGCCAGAACTGAGGGATTTAAGTATCTCGAAGGGCAGGTTACTGCCATTGCCAGAACTCAGCGATTTAAATATCTCGAGTCAACGCTATTAGCCAATGGAGAACTGCGTAATGAAATTGTTTCACGCATTAATGCAACCTGGATGAAGTAGCATTCCCCAACTGGTGTTCTTTGTGATCGACGTATCAGCGTACGTCCCAAATCTAAAATTTACTGCAATGTCGTCCGTCTGCCACTCTCTATAGTTCTGAGTGTTTGCCGACTATAAAGGACAATGAACGGCATCTTGCGGTAATGGGGACGAAGATGTTGCATTGCACTGGTGGCGTGACACGTTTTGATTACGTCTGAAATGAGAATATCCGCGATCGATATGGGTTTGCATCGATCGTGGAAAAACTGCAAGATAGGCGTTTTCGATGATGTGGTCACGTAATTCACGCGAACGAGAATTCAACAACCAGTATTGATCAGAACATCGAAAGCAATGGTAAGCAACCAAAAGGCCGGCCAAAACAATGGTGGCTTGATACGCTGGATGGGGATTTAAAGGTCTCGCGATTACATCCTGATCAGGCATTTGATAAAATAAAATGACGAAACCGATCATCACGAGCCGACCCGGCTAGTGAACTGAAGGCTGAAGGAAAAGAAAAAGATGTGAGGAGCGACGAGTGCACGACAGCTCCGTGTAATATAGCTAAAAATTCCATTGCCCTCTATTTTCTAGAAAGCGATTTAAATAAATCATTTGATGGAAAGCCCTGTGTTGGTCAACCTCATACGCTTCACGCTCTGAGTTTAATATTATTAGCGAATGAAAACAATTTAACCAACATCAAATATAAACAAGTCGGAATACCGGAAGCTCGTGCTTCGGATATAAAGGTTTTGTGTTCATCTTATCTAAGAAATTTCAACGCATATTTTTCTATCCGTATACAGCTACAAAATTACGAGACATACGTACATATTACAGCCGTAGATGTTACGCTCACTCTAAACAAACAAACTGCCTATTTCCGAATACTGTACACATATATGCACGTATATAAATTGATCGTACCCATATTTCCGATTTACTTCTTATATCTATTTGAATTAGGCACTACCCGAAATGTTCATTAGCACGCATATATTATATACCTACATACGCATATGTCTGGTTGACAAATAACTAAAAATAAATAAATAAATAAATAATAAATAAAACAAAATAATTCTCTGCGACCCAATTGATAAGAACTCATTTCGTTGTGGTATTGACGAATTGATATGTGATGATGACGTCATGCAGGTTATAGAGTGCACGAAATTCACGAAAAATTGTGAAGTTTCACCCCCTATAACTTTGTTAATAATAGTTGGATTTTCTTCAAACTTGACCAAACTGTGCACTATGTTCTTCATTACACGCATGCCAAATTTTGTACTCCGAGAATGAACATAAGAGGGGTACCGGGTAAATTTCTAAAATGTGGAAATATACTATTATTAACTTTATTTGTGCAGATATCGAAACCGGATATATTTTGAGGCCTAGATTTCGTAGAGATGCGCTACTGAGATTTTTTTCAGATTTTTCGGTTGGATAGGTTCTGAGAACGAGACCTGTTACACTTTTTGGGGGTCATATTTTGAGCCCTCACTCCCCTATGTTTCACTCAATATCAAATATTGAACCAGTTTCGAAAAGTACTAATTGGGACCTTTCATTTGATACCCCACATGGCCACATTTTATGAAAAAAAATTTTGCACCCTCCTTTCACATGTATGGGGAGCCCCCCCTTAAACTTAACACAAAATGGCGTCGGTTGCTGCATGTAAAGGGAACGGCAGATCACACACTCCTACCAATTTTCGTGACAATCGGTTCAGCCGTTTCCGAATAAATCTGCTGTGACAGACAGACAGACAGACAGACGGACAGACAGACAGACAGACAGACAGACAAACCTCGCAAAGGAATAATTTGAAGCCATTCACACGAATAACGATGAGCTGGGTAACTAAGAAATTCGACGCAGAAATGTTCAAGGAGGTACTTCTGGAAGATACATTGCTATCGGGAAGCGCACAAAACAAAGTTTCACAGGTCGTGGAAAAATTGCAGCGGGCATGCGATGCCGCTATGCCTCGACGTAGCACTTTCCGAAGACGAAATCCTAATTTTTGGTGGAATTCCGAAATTGAGGAATGCCGGAAAAAGTGTCTCAAAGCTAGGAGACGCTCCCAGCGCAGAAGAAACCGACCTGAGTTCGAGGAGCTACACGTGCAATATAAAGATGCGAGGAAAAAATTGCAAGTAGCTATCGCAAGGAGCAAATCCGAACATTTCAAGCGGATGTGTACTGAAGCTGATTCCGACCCCTGGGGTGGCGCATATAGGTCAGTGATGTCATCACTAAAAGGCGAGCGCTCCCCACCGATTACTTGCCCAGAGTTGTTGCAGAATATAGTGAACACTCTATTCCCAGTGGATCTGAATGGTACAAGTTTACCTGCAGTACAGTTAAATCCCGACGAAGTTCCAATAGTGGAAAATGAGGAGGTTCTAGACGCAGCAAAAAGATTGGTTGAAAAAAAGACTCCAGGACCGGATGGAATCCCTAACATTGCCCTGAAAGTAGCCGCCAGGACAGCACCAGGTATGTTTGCCCAAGTTTTCACGGCATGCCTTAGGGAAGGAGAATTCCCCGAGCAATGGAAGGTACAAAAGCTAATACTCATTCCGAAGGCAGGTAAACCATTGGGTGACCCCTCCTCATATAGGCCGATATGTCTGGTCAATACCATTGGCAAACTTTTTGAACGAGTAATATATAACAGACTGCTCGCTGTTGCGGAAAAGGAAGGAGGCCTTTCCGACAAACAATTCGGATTTCGTAAGGCAAAATCAACTGTCGACGCAATCAGCATGCTGACTGGCTTGGCTCAGGCTGCAATAGAAGAAGGAAAAAGCTGCGCAGTAATAACCCTCGACGTAAAAAATGCGTTCAATAGTGCAAAATGGAATAAAATCATCGAGGCACTCGACAAGATACAAGCCCCGAAGTACATTGTACGCATTGTAGTCGAGTTTCTCCTTGGGAGGAGACTTTACTGCGACTCGGACGATGGGCTAAAAATATTCCCGACAACTTGCGGAGTGCCACAGGGTTCTGTCCTGGGTCCCTTGCTGTGGCTAGTTATGTACGATGGAGTGTTGACGCTACGCCTACCGGACAACGTGACAACTATTGGCTTCGCCGATGATATCGGAATAACGGTGGTTGCAAAGCACCAAGATGAGATCGAGATCTATGCAAATGAAGCGATATGGGAGATCAATTCCTGGTTGAGAAATTCTGGCCTTTCACTTGCCGAGCATAAAACAGAAGTAGTTCTCATTAGCAAGAGAAGAAAGAACACAACTGTGAAAATCAAAGTTGGCGGAAAGACAATTTACTCCCAACCATCGCTCAAATACTTGGGAGTAATTATTGACAGAAGACTCAACTTCAAAAGACACATTGAGTACGCCGCAACTAAAGCGTCTTCCATCGCTACAACGATGTCGAGGATACTACCGAACATTGGTGGGCCAAGACAAAGTCGACGTCTTCTGCTCTCCAGGGTAGTCAGCTCCGTGCTACTCTACGCAGCTCCAGTTTGGGCAACTGCTCTGAATAACAAAGTGAACTGCCGAAAATTGGGAATGGCGTATCGGTTAAGTGCACTCCGGGTATGCAGTGCATATCGGACAACATCAGGAGAAGCGGCATATGTACTAGCAGGGATGCTCCCCATAGACATCTTGGCGAAGGAAAGTCGGCGACTCTACGACAAAACGTATGCAGCTGGAGAGTCTAGCGCATTTCGACGGCAGCTGGCACGGTGGGAATCTATCGAACGGTGGCAACAGCGATGGGACGAGTCCCAAAATGCTCGTTGGACATACCGCATCATTCCGGATATTCGGAGATGGTTTGAACGAAACCATGGGGAATTAAGCCACGAGCTAACACAATTCTTGAGTGGACATGGAGGTTATCGTGCTTATTTACATCGATTTGGTCACGACGAATCACCATGCTGCCCAAGATGTGGTAACGTGGCTGAGAATGCGGAGCATGTCATATTTGATTGCCCCAGGTTCACCGCGCACCGAACAAGAATGGAAGCGGTCGCAGACAGGCGTTTAACACCCGAAAACATTGTGGAGTTTATGCTGGAGTCAACGGATGCCTGGAACCAGGTTGTAAGGGAACTACAAGCTATTCACCAACAGCTTAGGCAGGAAGAACTACGACGAAAACAAGAAAGGGAGAGAACCATAATGAGCCGCAGCTAAAAGCTGATCCAGCCCCGCGATGCAATACTTGATAGGAGTTCCGTGGGGAGAGTGGAATGAGAAGGAGGTGGTTTTAGTGAGTAGAAGTCTCACATAACTGCGTGGCAGGAGCCAGCAGTAGGTTTTAAACCTTTCCACCTTCCAACGCCGAAAAAAAAAAAAAAAAAAAAAAAAAAAAAAAAAAAAAAAGACAGACAGACAGACAGACAGACAGACGGACAGACAGACATTGAATCGATTCTAATAAGGTTTTGTTTCACACAAAACCTTAAAAAGGAGTCTCGACCAGTCCAACAAACGGAACTAAAAGTTCAGAAGGGTCCAAGTGTCCAAAGTAAGAACGTCGGTTAGCGAAGCGAAACCGAACGAAAATAAGAGCGGTGGTTGGACTAAGATCGTGAACAAGAAAAGGGAAAAGAAACCAAAGATGCGAATTCGCCCAGAGGCAATTGTAATCTCCAGCAGAGGAGATCTAACATATGCGGAGATACTGAAGAAGGTGAAATCTGACCCTGACCTAAAAGACCTAGGGGGAAATGTGGGCAAAATCCGGAGGAGCCAGAAGGGGGATCTCATGTTTGAGCTGAAAAAATCTAGCGTGGGGAAAACTGACGGCTTTCGTAACCAAATTGTAAACTCACTTGGGAATGTCGCGGTTTGCTCCCAAAAACATCAGATCTACATCCAGTGCAAGGATCTCGATGAGGTAACATCCAGTGAAGAGATCTGCACTGCCTTGAAGCAACAATTCAATTTGAAGGAATTCACGAAGGATCTATCGTGAGCCTAAGAAAAGCGTATGGTGGTACTCAAACCGCCACAATGCGACTGCCAGTGGAGTCAGCGCAGAAGTTGTTGGCCGTGGGAAAGGTTCGCCGGCTAAGGGAGCAGATCTGTTTAAAGAGGTGCTTCAAATGCCTAATGTTTGGACACTTCGCGAAGGCATGCACTAGTGGCATCGATCGGACCGATCGAGAGCATACTTACAAAAAAGCATCCACCACGAGTATAGATGATGCCGAATGTAGGAGGACCGCGGCATACTTCCAGGCTGTTGATAGCCAGGGTGGTGAGTTCTATCATGCTGTATGCAGCCCCAGTTTGGGGAAACGCACTATAGGTTTTAGGCAATGCATATAAACTGAGTACGGTTTATAGAAGAACAGCGTGAAGGGTGTGTTCTGCCTTCAGGACCGTGTCAGACGATGCGGCGTTCGTCATCTCGGGAATGTTGCCGATTGACATCTTGGTAACCGAAATGATGAACATTTATAACACCAGGTCCATCTCTCCCTTATCGCAGGAAAAAAAACCGAAAGGGAGAGATCCATAAGCAGATGGCAACAGCGATGGGACCAGTCAGAGAAGGGTCGTTGGACTTACAGGTTGATCCCTTCCATCAGGGAGTGCCTGGAGAAAAAGCATGGGGAGATCAATTATAATCTCACCCAATTTCCCACCGGCCATGGAGGATACCGTCAATACCTGTACAGGTTTAAATTGGACCCCTCACCTAATTGTCCAAACTGCGACGGGGTCCTAGAGGACCCAGCGCACGTAGTCTTCCAATATCCTAGGTTCGTGCAAGAAACGAGGAGCCTAGAGGAAACTCTAGGTGAAGTGCTATCACCGGAAAATTTTGTCCGGAGAATCGTAGCTTGCCAGAAAGATTGGGATGCGATCAATTCCATGGTCGCAGTAATCTAGGAGAAACTACGAAAAGCAGAAGAAGTGAAGAAGGCGCGGTTACGAACCCGGCGGGAAGACGGAAGGAGACCGAGCTAAAGTAAGCTAACTCCGCCCCGTGATGTAATACCTAAAGGTGGTTCCACGGGGTAGGGGGGAGTTGGGGGTGGTTTTAGTATTTAAAAATCCCACACTCTGGCGTGCCCAGGCTAGAGTCTTTTGAAGATTTCCACCTCCTTAAAAAAACAGACAGAAAATAGATGTTAATAAGGTTTTGTGTTTACACAAAACCTTAAAAAACAGGCCTATTAAAAAGAACGCTAATCCATTACATTAGTTTATACCGTTGTTAAAATCGGTTTACTGTCTGCCTAGATGTCTGTCCGTCACACGTATTTTGTGTAAATATCTAAACCACACCCGCACGTTTCCAAGAGTGATACATATTCGAACGAAATACGGCTCCGGTCAACTTGGAGCAGGTTTCAACCGAAGAATTTGCTCATCCAAAACTTCCAAAAGCACTGGCGTCGTTTGTGAGCATCACGGAAATTGAAGAGACAATCAAGCGAATGAACCCTAGCAATGCAGTACGACATCGAAACTGGTCTTTGGAAGCAACAGTCTGGCTTGATTCGTAAGAGGGCAGTTCCTTACTGTGGTACCAAGTGTTGCCGACATTAAATATAATGAACTCCGCCTCATCGTAATGGAGGCAAAGAGGTTGCGTTGGATGTATGGCGAAACACGCAGTGATTAGGTCCTGCCCATTTTATTTATTTAATTGTAATATTTCAGCTCAAAACGAGGCCCTTTTCATGAAAATTTAATAAACGAAATTTTGAAAGACTCTAGTTTGGGCCGAAACTGCTTAATTAAATAAATAGTATGAACGAAATTTTTATTCATACACAATTTATGTGTATTTGTTAATTATTTGAAGGATTAATTTGCTACGTTCTCTCTTTTCCAAATTACTATGTCTACTTTTACAGCATATACTATTTGATTAAATTATATATAGATGAGTTTGTTAAAGGTTCAAGGTTTTCCGGCTTTATAATAGGCCAAATTTTGTACACACTCACCCATATCATCATCAGGCTGGGAAAAATAATTTATAAGGTCCTCAAGGCACATGACCATCTCGCCCAGGTTCACTGTATGAAAGAACATAGAATGGCGACGATTCCCTTGCAAAGTTTCAAGGCCACTAAAAAAGCATTTTTTAAAGTTATTACTGTAGCCTAGGTTAAAGGTTATTTGAATACTTAATAAAACTCGTGAACAAACTGCTGCATTTGCGGATAACGCGAGCTGTCTTGGACTCCTCTTCTTGAGATCTTGAGAAGTCTAGCCCGTCATCCATTTTTCCTTCTTCGTGCAATATAGCTTGTTTCTCCTCAACTTTGCCAACGCCTTTTTTTTTTGTTTCGTAACTTTTATAACTCAACCACAATCCTGACTCAGAATGTTGTACGATGACCGTAGAATCACCATATTTGATAATCGGCGAACCGATTATTTCCAGATCTTTGTCTTCGAGGACGACTTTTTGATCGTCCTTTTCCTGGCGCAGGCAGAACGTCGAAGAGCTTATTGTTGCTTCCTCTCGTCGAAGCTGGAATTGAAGTAAAAATCTCATAAGCCAGTTTTAATTGTGGGAAGGCAGTATTTGAATGTACCAGAACAAGTTCATTGTTCTCGTTAACGCCTAAATATCGTCCTGTAGTAATATGTCGAATTCGCATCGGGTGGTACCAGTTGATAAAGCCTCCAGTCCACTTCGTTCGGGCAAGTTCTAGTCGCCATAGTGAACGAGCCTGGCTCATTACAGATCCTCCTTCGTAAATTACAATGCTACAAGGAAGTTCCATCATTGAATTGAATTCATTTGTGTACTTATAGCAGTCAAGAAATTCTAAACTTAAACTTTTAACAACTTACTTTTGTCCTATCTCTTTGGTCCATGTACTTGGTATTGTTAGACACTCATCCCCTCCATGGAAGAATCGAAGGACATCGCCACCAAAGACATAGCCTACATACTTCATACGTGAGATACCAGTTCCATATGGTTGCACTGACCAGTGGGTAACATGGAAGCTAGCATTCACGACGGATAGATCGTTTTCTTTTGTAGTATGCTGAAACAAATTCATTGTTTAATCAATTAAAAATCCATACAAAATCGAATTTTCATTATTTTAAGAACATATTACTGCCAATTTATTAATTGCATACTCCTTATAAGTAACCTTATTCATTGCTTGCATTGGCTAAGAAGAATAACCCACAGAAGATACAGTGGCAGACATAGAAAATTTGACAAGAAAAAATACTGGTTTGAGCAGGTAGAGTATAGCGCTGAAAAATATTTTTGTTTCAACTACTTCTTAAGGGGATCATCCCGTGTGAAGGCCGTTTTTTCGCTTTTTTAGAAATTTTTTCTGAAGAACTGGATAACGACGAATTTTTCACCATATATTTATTAATATCTTGAGTAGCAATTTTTCCAGCTCAGTAGCATAGTTCATTACTAAAATACAGAGCAACTTATACACCCATCTTCAAAAAAAGGTGTTTTTCCGCTGCGACGCTAGAGGCCACTGTTATCATCTTAAAGAAAAAGATCAAATGGTATTTTAACTTGGGGACTTACTTACGCAAACTAGGATTATTAAAAAATATTGCAAGATAAATTTTTGGTGCTTTGTAAAACTTTTTTTGTGAATTTTGGTGCTTTTTCAAGGCTTCTTTAATGAATAAAAAAAACTACCAATTATCCTAGTTTGCGGAACGTAAAAATATGTTCTGAATAAATCAATTTCAAAGAAAAAAATTCGATAGATAGATTTTGGGAACGCAGTTTCGAGAAAAACGGATTTAAAAAATAGAATGCGATTTTTAACCATAAAATCTTAACTGACCATTAATCTGCTAAATCTAATCCATAAACCTTAGGTTTCTTGAAGAAACTCATGGAAAGCCTTGGCTTCAATTCTTACGATTTTACCGAAGTCATTCGGACCGATAAATACGCGCTTTATTACGCCGATCGACCTAAACCTGGCATGAACATTTTACTTGTTTAACACTGTAATTTCTGAACGACTCCGAATATCAACAAATCACTTTCCTCATATATTCTACCCTATATCTAGACACAATTGAGGCCAGAAAAGGAAAATCAATTCGTCGGATCTGACACACGGGATGACCCCCTTAAGAAAGGAACTAGCTTTAGAAGATCGTACGAAAAATCTTTTGATCTCGGGAAAATACAACGTTCAACAGAAGGGCATCAAAATATCTACTTTTTTAACAGTGTAAGGAGGATCAATATGGCAGCTATTCACCGTAGGCTATATAAGCCGATTTATTTGCTATGAAGCTTGCGAATGTACTAAAAAATAAGGATCAAGGTAGAAGTTGGGAAATACGCGTACGTGTACAATAGGTTTTCTTCTCTACAAGTTAAAATACAAGAAAGCCATGAATATGCATATAACCAGAAATACAATTCTACACATATACAATTTTTGGAATGGAATCATGTTCGAAATCAAAGGGACCAGTGGGAAACTTATAATTATCCAAAATTCGAATTATCCGTAAGACAAGAAGCATGCATACACATACGTATTGGATATATTTCGTAATGTAGATAACTTTACATACTATAAACATGACTCAAATAGATAAGGTAACTAATGACATAATGCTTTGCATTATTGTAATTACACTCTTTTGAAGTAGAAAGATATTTTAGTCTGTCTCTTTGCGCTTATCGCTCCTTTCTGCCTTAAATCAATTTGATTTAAAGCAAGAAACGTCGAATAGTTTACGTTGTTGTTGTATAAAATCAAAAGATTTTTAATTTGATCTATTTTGACTTTATCAATAATAGTAGGATTTGCAATAAACTTTTCAGTTTCGCTTCATATAAGCTCACCAATTTCCTGAAACGGACAAAGTAATGCATAGAAGCATTGCTAAAGGAAATAGAGTCCAAAGTCGTGAGGCGAATACCTGTAGAGATTTAAAGGCGACCTATCGGAAGTCAATCATGAAAATCATATCTGTTGTACAGTGAAAAATTATAATATAAAATTATAATATTAATTATATTATTGTTGGGTGGCAACAGTATTGTATTTTCAGAATTTGATGTAAAGTTTCGTATCACAAAAAAAGGTTTGGATTTTGTAGGAAGTATGGCCATATAAATTGGGTTGATGTTAACTTTATACGTCTACTCGTATGGATAGAGAGTCTCGTCTCCCGAAGCCCAACAGGGTCCGCTTCCGGAATCTGGTTGACGATCGTCAGGGAGGTGCAGCATATCGTGCGCCGTGACAAAAAGGATTTCATTATTGTGTTGGTCAGGGAAGCTGTCACAAATAACATTGATTTCAGTACCGTGTACCGCATCACGAAGAAACTTAAAAGTCCTTCGATGGTCCGGTGAAGGTAGTTAAGGGTAAGCTTCTCATCTAGGATATCGAGCCGCAACATGCAGATGCGAACCGCTCCTCCAAATAAAAGTGAAACCATCTCTATTAACTAGGAAGAAAAAACATTTCGAAAGCGTGAACGACAGAAAACAAGCTAGTTTTCGTTTTGAATATTCCGCCACTGACCTGATCAACACTTTGTGGGTCACTGTGGAGTAGTGTGTAATATTCAGATCACGTCACCTGCTTCCACTCGTTTTGAAAAAGGTTTTCGACAGCCTAAACGGTAGCCTATCTGTAGTGCTCTTTGCAGGAGGAGCATTCCGGAGTCCGACAAGGTTTCATTCTGCGATACTACTCCTTTTTGTTATGGGTGGTGTCCTTCATGATGCTTTGTTGGCGATTTTTCTCTTTCATTGATTCGTGGACTTTGGCCCGATGGCTCTCGATTTAAGAAAGGAAGGAAGCAGAATCGGACGTACGTTGACGCATTATCCCCCATTTATAAGATTGGCTAAGTTGTTGTCAAGGTGGTCTAGGGAACCAGAAATGCAACCTGAAGGCCAGCGATAATTGAAACCCCAAGGGAAGGTTCATCGATATGTGTTGCTACTCATATGGAAGGCTGAATTGTTAGAGGGGTTAAGATGTCGCCATGGAGTCTGGGCATCTGTGACTAAAGGCATTGGTTCTCGGACGATCCCAATTCCTCAGCCCAAAGGGTAGCAAAGAGGGTTCAGCCCTCTAGGGGCATAGAGGACCATAGTCTAGATTGTGCACAGAGGCCAATTTGTCTTTTGCAGTCAAGGTTTCCATGACGACACTAACCCAGATAGTGACGTTATTGAGCAGTGCAAACATCTCTCATCCCTTACTTATAAGGACTACATCATCGCAAGGCATCAAGCTCTATTTGGAGTCGGTAGGTGTATACCATAAAATATTACGGCCGACGAAAACACCAATGATTTCCCCTTCCTATGTCTTGATTGCGTGTTCAGGGTTAACCTGAAGTGGAACTCGGATTTAATATCGTCCAAAGAGTATTTTCTCTGGAACGTGGTGTCCACCTCTTCTTTGATGTTACTAGACAGCAAAGTAGAAAGGGGAGTCAATAGCCTGCGAATTTTCCATAATATAAACAAACGGGCTGCCAGCTTTACTACAGACTTGGTATTGTCACGTAACAAGTGATAGTTCCTAAGGCCAGTGAAAGGGATGTGCAATCCGCGGTATCTCCGTATGAAGTATAGATTAGGTGCCATATTTCACAAAATAAATTTTTAGCATTCTGGAGCGCACTAATTTTCGGATCGTTCCAAAACATTTATATACGTTATGCAAAAACCATGGGTTGTTGGTGGTGAAATTAGGGCATTATTCCGATACGTTAACCTATTCCAAGCCACTGGAAGCATACCCCGCTTCTACGTGGTAGTTTCAAAAGACCTTCAGGTTGTCTTAGTTAGCTAACCATTAAAAGTTAACAGCGACATAAAGAGATTCGTTGGTGTTCTGCTTATTTTCTCCATGACTTGGGCAAAGTTCCCAGTGGAACATTCATCACAGCTATTCAATATGCCAAAAGTAAACGCATGGAAGCAATAGCAGAATATGGTGTTGACAATCACCAAATGTGTTGGCGATGTTTCAACATCAATGCCAGAGGATCGATACGATTAGAGTATCTGGTATGAACCGAATTGCAGGTTCTGAAATTGGGTAATGGACCCACTTTTCTTAGCGTGGTCTGACGACAGGCCATCGAAAGTATTAAAGCATATTACGTGTTCGCATCACATGCGCATGGATTTAATGGACATGGGTTCACTTTCAACCACTCCATTTCAGAATCCGCAAGACAGATTGGGCGACGTACAAAATAGAGCTGAGAACCGGAGAGAAGCTTTTGAAGAGAGCTGTTCACACAAACAAGTCAAAAAACAACATGGTGGAACTCAGGTTTTGGATAACAAAGGAGGACGATATGCGTACTTCTCAACCGATCTTCAAAGTTTGATTGTAGGTTGGAATTGGCATAAAGAGGCACCAAAACTCTAAACAAAAATATCAAGACAGCTTAACGATTATGGTGGAAACGCTTTAGTGAAGAGACTAACTCGCTTGACGCGGCTTTAGAGTTGAAACCGATGCTGCTCAAAGAACATAGCCAGCAGCTGCGTTGCACAGAAAGCGCAGAAAGCGCCGCAGCGAAGAGGAAGCGTAAAGATTTTCCCCCAATATAGTCATGTAAAGTATCAAAGGAAAAGTTGTAACTGTTAGTTTGCGAAAAACGTCCTAAATTTGCTACTGGATTCAAAGTAGAGGATTGAAAGGTTAAAAAGTATAAACTGGAAATGAGACAACAGAACAATCTGAAAAAAATATGATGGTATCTCTATGCAAAATTTAGGCCTCGAAAAACGTTTCATTTCGATGCTTCCTAAAATAAGGTTAATAGAAGTGTATTGTGTACGAAATTAGTAGTCACAGTACTAAGCTGCCACAATGGAAGATCTTGGTTCAAATCTCGCTGGAAGGAGAGGGATTTGTATAGTCTGGGTGTCGGATTCTAGTTAACTCAGCTCTGAACGAGTACTTGAGTCAAATCAGGGTAATAATCACGGGCAGTCGTAATACTGACCACTGCGGTTCCTAACCTTCCAACCTAAATATAATTAGAGTGATGCATTAATTAATCGCGTACCACTATATTTTCGAAATTTGCCGAAGAACCCCGCTTAAACTGATCTTGGTATAACGAAATTGTGTAGCAAAAATAAACGACAATAATTGACACAATACTGGAAAGTTTGAAGAGAATCCTACCATTATTAAAGAGGTCAAAATTGCCATTATCAGGCAGATTTCAATATCATAGAAAGTCGATATCTAAAGTGACTAGAATGGAATCTTTGTGTAACGAAATATTCTCCCCTACGAAACACATAAAACCTTTCATTCTTGGAGCCTCAAGCTTTCGATTTTATATACCTGAAAGTATATATGCGTGTTAGCAAATTTAACTAAATGTTCAACTTAGCAACAAGCAGCTATTTACTGGCCTGTTTTTCGTGCATTGACGTGCTGTATAAACCTTTACTTAAAGCATATGTCTTGATTTTGAGTTATGTACTTACCAAGTATCGTTCCGTAGCGACGGACACCAAAATCAAGTCATCACCAACTCGAACCTTTTCACCTTCAGATCGTTGTTTACTGGCTGGATGAACAGTCCACCAGCAAGCTTCACCTTGGCTATGTTCCTGCAAACCTACGTCGAAAGATAGCTTATCGTTGGACGATGATGTCGAAAGGCACGCTAAATACTGAATGGATAAAGGAGTGTTGAGAGAATATTATCTAAATATGATAACTAGCATAGTGAATCCTTACCATATCACTATTGTGATGTCGGAGAAGAATGGCATTGCCATAAAGTAAAGTTCTATGACCGGATCCAGTTCCTTTGCCCTGTGAATGAGAATCAACATTTTTGGTAGAGTAAAGCAGTCCTGGGTGGACTGAGTGCCCCCGACTACAAAGAAACAAATCCTTCAAATTCTATGTTAAGAAGCTAGTGTTATTCCAGTTACAGTGGATTAGATTATTTCGGCGCTTGCTAATCTACGACACCAGTGAAATTTTCAAACGTGATTCTAAACTTCTAACACCTTAAAGTGTTGGGAGTTTTGACAGAGTTGCATCGACAAATATGTGTATGCATCTTGAAACCCAGCAGACAACATATCCTTTGCCATTGACCTCAAACTTATGAAAGACATTTCAACGTTTAAAGTTACTTTACAATCATTAGTTTTTTCTTTCAAATTATCACCGAGTTTATTTTGTAGATTTTTGTTTTCTAGATATGTCAATGGCCAAGGTTTTTGCAAGAAGTAGTAAAACCTAAACGAATTATCTCCGTTTCCAGAAACTTAGATACGATCATGGTTTAGTGAGTTCCTCTCCTCTAAACATTGTCAAGATACTCTTGAGGCATTCAAAGTTCGAACTACATGAAATCAGAAAGCAACGAAACAATATTAAAAATCCTTACATATTAAGATTTTAGTACTTTGTTATTCACATTTTCGATTTTTGTTTTAGTAGCATTTTTTCAGATGAACTGAGCCCGAAACAGAATTTATTATTTTATGAGTACTTACAAGCGCCTTATCCTGCGCACAATGATAAATTTATTTCGTGTTTTATGACCATTTTGAATTTTTAGCAGTTTTAAGATAGATTTTTAATTTGTTTTGTTTTTGAAATTTTGAATGTGCGAGCGAACAACAATAAATATGAACAAAGCGACCGAGAAAAGAGAAAAATAAAATATATATGAATACAATTATAAAGTAATAGTCTTGTAACGAAGGGTATGAAAGTGGAGTTTTTTTTAGAGGAAGTTCTGAAGGAAGTAAAAAACTCGACTCACAGACCATGAATCAAGAATTAATGGATTCAATTTGTCTCACAAATGAGGGTGATAAATTTACAAACTTACTGAAGAAAATATATATGAGGAAATGTACACAGACACAATGAACATAGATGCATGTATAATATATAGTATTTTTAGTTTTGGGGAACACCAATAGTGAACTCAGTTTCTATACATATGTGGAGTGAAAAGGGATCTGAGCTTACAATAGATTCTGATTCAAATTGAATGAAATTCAATTTATCCATTAACATGGGTATTTCAAAATACATGTATGCTGCGTAGTGTCCTTGATTTAGTTATTTGAAACTTTTTACTTTATGATACACATTTGTTTATGAATTTTTTGATTGCAATTGAGGTAGTTATTAATTTTGGTACTTACGGTCTCCGAACCGGCTGCCGTCACCAACTCCTGTAAGGCACGCACTGATAGCGCTTGTTCAATGACAAAAACACATTGCGACAAATCTGGTGGAACATTTTTGTCTGCAATGTTCTCAAGGAAGCAATGGCGGTTGCCAAAGCCTTCAGCAGCTAAACACACACGTTCACCAGTTGCTGTACATGAGAGGCAGACCATGTCTTCCTGCAAAAAAGAAGGAGAAGTCTAAGTTCAACTGGCTCTGCTGCTGGAAAACTAAATATCTTATTTCGATAAAAATGATAATAGATACATAATATTTTCGACATTTGTGGGGAAAAGCTGAAATTTTTCAACCGACGCATATTAAGTACACTGGCTTAGAAATTTAACCTTCTTCTTCTGCAAAAGGAACCCTTATTCAAATAAATTCTCGAAAGGGGAGTGTAAATATAGGAATGTGGGGTATCAAATAAAAGGTTTGGAACAGTATTTTCCGTAATAGTCCTCTTCAATTCCAAAGTACACTAAAAGTGTAAATGGCAACTCATTTTTTGAAACAACTCGCTGAAAAAATCTCTAAAAATGTCACGGTAGTACTCAAATATAACATCAAGATCTCAAATAAAATTAATAATAGCGTATTTTCGTCTTTTCTAAATTTTCTGCAAACCCTCCTTAAGTTCATCGTCGAAATATATCTTACATTTCACTGCACTAATATGGAGAACCGTATTGGAGATCCTATCATTATTCGTAAATTGTACTAAGTCAAATTTGTTGTTTAATTGTAACAATCGTAAATCCAAAAATTTGTATGTAAAGGATGCACGAAACCTTTCATTCCTGAAGCGCGAAGATTCTGGGTTCCGACTGGTTTTTTAATTGTGCTGGTCTCAGATGTCTCCAGGAAAAAGCGCTAGATAAGGGACATGTTTAAAACCTCATTGATGAAAGTGCATAGAGGTATCGTGTTGCTGAGTACCATCTATAAGATATTCTCCTCTATCTTGCTAGCTCCATACGCCCAGAACATCATTGGCCCATACCAAAGAAGCTTCACTTCATTCAAATCAGCACCAGATCAGATTTTCTCTCTGCGGCAAGCGATGGAAAAACTGTTGGAATATGTACCTCAGTTGCACCATCTTTTCATCGACTCTAAAGCTGCCTGTTTAAGCGATTTGGCTGGATTTTCTCCAGCAGCCGCATTTTTGGAGCCAGCCCAATGAAAATAAGTCTGCTAGCGCATTTAACCTCTTCCGTCGTTACATCACATGCTATGCAAATGGCCTGTTTGGACATAGCGAGATTCCTTTCCGTCATTGCATCAGCATGTTACTTGCCAAATGCTGTATTTGGCCTCGACACGACTCTCTTCCGTGTCATCACTTCGCAACACAACAGCAGGTGTCGATTTGCCACAAACAACAAAATACATAATAAAAAACAAGTGTTATTGTGTTGTGTACAAGAACACTTTCGAACCAATATGTAAACACGGAAGGGTCAAAGATAGGTGAATTAAAGAATGACATTACTTTTAATTTTTAGTATTCAAGAAGTCTCTGGACAGAGCTAAAGTGTTCTAACCGAGAACACTTTATTACGGCCAATGCCCAAGTAGAATAGCCCATGGATGAGGCCGTCTAGGATATCGCCGAAACACTGCCTATGATAGCATAGCCAGGGTAAAATTGTACACGGCCATGAGAGAATTCGGTATTCCAATGAAGACTGAAGAGGCTGACTCTGACAGGCAGGATCACTGTCAACACGATTCGACATTAACAACGATATACGACAAGGAAATGCCCTATCATTTGTCCTCTTTAACCTGGCCCTGGAGAAAGTGATCCGGGATGCTGAGGTAAATGCAAGGGGTACGATCATCTTTAAGTCCACACAATTACTGGCTTATGCTGACGATATCGACATCATGGGAAGAACGACTCAGACGACAAACTGCCTTCATCCATATCGAGCATCCATAGCGATCTTGCGCTGCATCAATGAAGGAAAGACAAAACATATGGTGACAACGTCAGCACCGAAAACCAACCAACCAATAACAACCGCACTGGTCAAACGTTGATAATTTCTCCTAGGGTTGAAAATCACAACCGATAACAGCTACGACGATGAAATCTGCGTACGGTTGTTGGCAGCCAACAGAGCTTATTTAAGTTTATAAAAACTGTTCCGATCGAAACGTCTAACCATAGGGTCGAAGCTCTTACTGTACAAGACAGTGATCTTGCCGGTCCTCATGTGTTTCACGGAGACTTGGGTTCTTAGCAAGAAAAATTGCGAGCTCTTGGCCGCTTTCGAGAGAAGAATGAGGATGGACGATTTCGTAGCCTACATAACGACGAAATCTATGAACGATACACGACCGTCAGGTTGTGGATAAAATCCGGCTCAATAAGGTCAGCCCGGGAGTCTATAAGGGCAATATCTACGGTAGAAAAAGAAGACCAGGCAGATGCTGCTTGAGATGGAGCGACGGCGTAGGTCAGGAGGTCAGACAGCTTTTAGGGATATCGAATTTGTGGACCTCGGTGCAAAACGGGGATGTCTGGAGTTCCTTATTAAGGCAGGCCTAGACAGGATACCGATTGTTGCGCCGTTGATGATGATGAAAATGTCATTTTTTCCAGGATTGAAAAAATTTTAACTTTAGATAAATTTCATTTACTTGAAGAGAAAACATTGAAGTTTATAATGAATTATATCCCAGTAATTTTTCCGAATTATTAGAAAATCGTTTGAAGTTCTTCGTTACACGCTGAATTTTTCAGAAATTGCATAGAAATTTTTAATTTCTTAGGGAAACCTCACCAGACAATAATCACAAGCCTAGGAAATTGTTTAAGGGAGATCCCTGTTCCTACAAAAACAAGCTGAACGTTTCAGGTATAAAAGCTTTTGTATATTTCCTATGTAAAAAACATTTGATCGGACTCCGCATTAGCACCTAGAATAATACTCACTTTTGCGTGCTACTGACATTCAAAGTCGTAGAATTTACACTGAAACGACAATTTTGACCGATTATACCTTTTTTAGTAATAGTGCGATTGCTGCCAAACATGCTTTGTATTATTGGTGGTCAAAGGGTAGTATAGGTCCCAGGGCGTGGATTGGTACCCACGGTAGAGCATAAAACCTGGGAAATGCCTGCTGAACCAACACCAACAGCTCTACTACCAAACCCTATCTCCACCTCCACGTGGTGACCGCTGGGAGCTCTTTCTTAACGAAAAGCTGCAGACGGAGAAGGATGAAGGCGAGTCTCCCGGGACAAATTGTACCAACTGGTCCTCCACGTTGGGGGTTGGGTAGGGCTGACAACCCTACACGGAAAACAACTTGTTACGAAGCCACAACAAGAGTCTCGGACAGGACGGATTTTAAAACGACGGACCCGGCAACGAACACGGAATAACGATTTGCGCATTTTCTCATAGAACGTGCGTTCCCTGTACCGAGATGAAGCTGACCAGCAGCTAGCCGATACTCTGTCCCAATATGGGGCTGATATAACAGCGTTGCAAGAGATGCGATGGACAGGGACCGGTTTCCTGGAGAAGAGCCACTACACCATGTATTATAGCGGTCATCCAGTAAACCATGTGCTTGGAGTAGGTTTCTTAGTCAGCCAAAAAATGAAACCTGCTGTTATCGGCTTTGAAAACATAAGTGAACGACTATGCGTTTGCGAGGCAAGTTTAGAAATATAAGCCTCATAAACGTTCACGCCCCTGCAGAGGAGACTGCAGAGCCGGAGAAGGATACCTTCTACGAGGCAGTAGAACGAACCCTCGAAGCCTGTCCCAGATATGATATCAAAATCATACTTGGGGATTTTAACAGCCAAGTAGGGAAGGAGTCCGTATTCAGGCGATACGTTGGCTCCCATAGCTTACACGAAAAAACAAATGATAACGGACTGCGGACTATTCAATTAGCAGGGTCTCACGAAATGGTTGTTGGTACTACCTGGTTTGCGCGGAAAGCGGTCCACAAACATACGTGGGCCTCTCCAGATGGGACCACTTTCAACCAAATTGACCACGTGTTGATCGAACGCCGCCACCTCTCATCCATGATGAATGTCAGAACATATAGGGAGGCCAATATAGACTCGGATCACTATCTCGTTGACATGGTGCTCCGAGCTCGAATAACAATACCGCCAAGAATCCCTTCTGACAATCAGGTGAGAGTGAACACTGAAGCCATCCACAACACAACTCTCCGCGACACCTATAAGAGGGAAATGGATGCCGCAGAAACCGCAGTCAACAGAGGACCTGGAGATGAAGCTTCAACAAATGATCTTCACAATCCCCTGAAGAACGTTATCATGGATACGGCCACAAACATACTTGGCCCCAGCCGCAAAAGGAGTCGGAATGGCTGGTTTGATGATGAATGTAAGCTAGCAACGGAACGGAAGAATACCGCATACTGAGTAATGTTGCATTCTCAAAGAACGCGGGCACGCGCAGAGATTTATCACGAACTCCGTCGAGTAGAGAAGCGACTTCACAGACGGAAAAAGGAAGCCTGGGAGAACCAACAAGTCTATGAACTAGAAAAGTACAGGGAGCAACCGCACCAGGCACGGAAGTTTTGCCAACAAGTCGGCAGGATGAATCCTTATACACCTCGATGCTCATCCTGCCGAGACAAAGAGGGAAATCTGATTTCCGACAGAATGGGCATATTAGAGCGATGGGTTGAGTACTTTGATGAGCTACTGAACAACCAGAACATCGCCGAGTTGGAGGTCCCGCCAACTGAAGACGACGGACATGCAAGGTAAATGCAAGAGGTACGATCCTCTTCAAGTCCACCCAACTACTGGCCTATACTGACGATATCGACATCATGGGAAGAACCACCCGAGATGTACAAACTACCTTCATCCAGATGGAGCAGCCAACAGAGCCTATTTCAGCTTACAAAGACTGTTCCGCTCGAAACGTCTCACCATAGGGTCAAAGCTCTTACTGTATAAGACTATGATCTTGCCAGTCCTCATGTATTCCCCGGAAACTTGGGTTCTTAGCAAGAAAAATTGCGAACTCTTGGCCGCGTTCGAGAGAAGAATCCTCCGAAGAATTTTTGGCCCCCTACATGAAGATGGACGATTCCGTAGCCTACACAATGACGAAATCTATGAGCGATACCATGACCATCCGGTTGTGGATAAAATCCGGCTCAATAGGTTACGGTGGGCGGGTCATTTAATCCGTATGGATGAGGATGATCCCACCCGGAAAGTCTATAAGGGCAATATCTACGGTAGAAAAAGAAGACGAGGAAGACCCTGCCTAAGATGGAGCGATGGCGTGGGTCAGGACGCCAGACAGCTTTTAGGGATATCGAATTGGTGGACCTCGGCGCAAAACCGGGATGTCTGGAGTTCCTTATTAAGGCAGGCCTAGACCAGATACCGGTTGTTGCGCCGTTGATGATGATGATGCTTTGTATTATACCGTTTATTACTATATTTCATGATTGTAGGATAAACTTAAGTGGGTTTTGCAGTCAATTACCAAAAATTCTAGTAATATACTATTATTAACTCTGTTAGAACAGAGATGGGCCTGGAGGGTATTTTGGAACTTATGTACCGTATAGGGGCAGCTTCGTGACTTTTCAGTCGAGTAGGTTTAGTGAATGGGTCCCTGAAAGAAATGACCACTTTTCAGCCCCCGTCCTCCCCGGCGTACATTAAATGTCAGAACCGAAACTAATAGAGACTTTTCATTTGATATCTCACGTGGCTATATTTGGCGAAAAAATGTATACCGCCCTTTTGGATATATGACGACCCTCTCTCCTTAAATTCAAGGTAGAACGGTGTAACTCACTACATGCGTGGGCGTACACATCAAATTTGGGGTCAATCGGTATAGTCGCTTTCGAGAAAAATGCGTGTGACCGACAAACAGACAGTAAACCAACTTTAATAAAGTTTTGTTTTACACAAAATCTTGAAAACATTTCAGATGGAATCCTTACTTAATTTTAGCGCTTTCAGATACTTTTTCAAGCAGGTGTAGATAATCGAGCCTGTTTAACAGTGGGGCATGTTTATACCATCAACAGATTGTCGCTCTTGTCCACCGTTACCGCCCGTACATGGTCTTCACGAATTTGTAGGGGGTTCAATTGTTTGGCACGTAAGTTGAGCATATTTAGTTTAATTTTGAAGATTGATAGGGGATTTTTGTCATAAAGTTGTTGTTGTTCTTGATTGCTATTTATTACCATTTGCTTGGTACCCTTTTCTCTACTCTCGGGTGCTACACAGGTCGTTGGCCACGTTCCGACGAGGCGTCATAAGATCTGGTTGACTGCGGAATCGTGGAAGCGGATCGATGAACGGTATACCGCATGACGAAAGAACTTGCTTGCGGTCGTAAATCTTTCGAAGGTCCTGTGAAGGATGTTAACAGTTGACCCCTCATACACGATGATAAGCAGCTGAGTTGAAAGAATACGGTCGCTAATCGTATCATTTTCAGTGAAGTTCTGACTCTTGTGCCATATTGGCCATCAATGCGCTCAAATGGATTAAAGCTGTTGTGCTTGACGCTCTCCTCGCAAAGTTATTTATCGCTGCGCTTGTAGTTGCCTCAGATTTACTACTATCAACTGTATGGAACTCCTAGGAATTCAAGACCTGCCCCGGAGAGAGGAAGAAAGGAGCGACCGTTAAGATTGCAAAGAAGGACCTGTTTTGAATGTGGAAATTGGAGCGATATCTGCGGGCTCTCTGCCGTCACAAAAATGATCGAGAAAATAATCCTGGAACGCATAAAAGAACATCTTAAAAACTGGATTGACAAAGAACAAACACTATGGATCACTTAGATATATTGCGTGAAGTTTAGATGTTTGTTTCACTTGGTCATCATTGAGTCCGAAAAAGCTCTCAAAAGCGTATGCCGACCAAATTCCTCGTTTGAAATTGCTTCAGGCCCGAGTATAGGATGAAAGAGACAAATGTGGTCGAAACTTTCAAGTAACAGTGATCAGTTTCGCGGCACAGAAGGGATATTAGCACAAGACAGTGTCAACTTGATGTTAAGATAGTTGCATTTGCAGATTTTGGATGTAAACTCGGAAAACCGGATAGTGGACCCTTCAGGTATAAAAGGTTTTGTGTTTCCTTATGTGAGGACATTGAATGTATAACGCAATCGTCTATATTCAACGATTACAGTGTGTCATTTGAGGGAATCTTGGCTACTGGGGCATTAACTGTTAGAAATCAGGGGGAGAACTGCGACTGATTCCATTGTTCAGAAAAAAGTTTGTTCTTCGTAAATGCTGTCATAAGAGCAATATTCCACGCCGAAAAAAATACTTCCCTAAGTGGGGTCAGTGCAATCATTCAGAAGTCTAATCACCTGAGCGACCTAAAATACACCTACTAATAAAGATCCGCCTTTATTGCGAACGGAGAAATGAAAGGGCGAAAATAAAAGGCAAGCTGGAATACGGCAATGCCCAAGACGAGGAAGGTGTAAACCGTCGAGCGGAAAGTTAAAGTAGGAAAAGGATGGCGCCTAAAAACAGAAAAGTGGGAAAGCAACGGGGGCGGAGGGATGGAGGTAATCATCATCTTCAGATACGATAGGGAGTTGATATGCTAATATCCTCAGAAGGGTAAAGGCAGATCCAAAAGTAACTAATTTAGACGAACACGAAAGCCACAACACAATCTTATATTGGAGCTCAACAAATCCAAGAAAGTCTTTAGGAGAGAAGGCAAAACTAAGGGCTAGCAGATAGGAAATTATTAAATAGTATAAGATGGACCTTCCACAAAGGAGGAATTTTGCGAGGTCTTAGAGAAAGAGTTTAACTTCATTACAATTCAGAACGAATATGTCGAGGAAAAGAGAAGAATATAAAGAAGAAAAGCAGAAGTTGATACTATTTCCCAAATGAATAAGCCACATGGAGTACCGAGGATCACGTCGCCCGATTTGTCTAAGATTTGGTGGCTACAACAATTAGAGGATCTCCTTTAGGAGAGGGAGAAGTTTTGGCTGATGTGGACCAAAACGACCTTGACTGATGAGAAAATCGGAGCTGTCTTGATAGCAACCTCGTAGAAGAACATTGTCAAGCCGGCTATTAAACATTGACACCAAACAAGGGGGCAAAAACTTGATGAATGTGCGGTACTTGCAAGAATGTTGCCAAGTTAGAACACTGTCTGAGATTGCTTATGGCTGTGGTGGAGCGACCCATTTTGTTGTAAGCGTTGTCTGTGTGGATGGAGGAGCTTGCGAATCTACAGAGCCGGAAACAGATGAGTTCGGTTTACCGTGTAATACTGTGTGCTCAGGGACTTCATAATAATAAAGGAAATAAGTAATGGTGTATCTTAAAAAAAAATAAAGTAGTAAAAAAAAGCGAAAACGACTATCAATATTATACGAAGTTATACTTTTCAGTATGTTCTTTGAAGCTCTGGTACTAGATCTTATCTCCTAATTTGGGAGATATTTTTTACCGGGAGACTGTATACGGAGTGAATGTGGACGATGCGGTGCCTGAAATAGGGAAAACAGTTCCAGTTGGCCGAGTATATTGGTGGTTGATGCAGATCTGACAATCTTTACCCAGAAAAAATACTTTGCGTGGGATGCTACGAAAGAGGCCTTCTTTTACGCCGTGCAATATTGAACTGTGTCTGAGGTGGGATATTAAAATCAGCAGCATGAATGCCTGAACCTGAAGGGCGGGCAACTATCAATTATCTCGTTGGAATTGTGCTCCATGCTCGAGTAGCGGCATCCCTGCAACAGTGCATGTGTTCACCGAATTTCATTTTAATAGGTGCAGTCGTTTCCGAGAAATGTGTAGGTGACAAACAGACAGATAGACCAATATTTTCCCGCAAAATGAGAGTACCGCTAACCTTTCGACTGTTTAGGTAGGTGAAGATTCTGGAAGCTGCGTAGAAAATAATCGAAAATAAAGTGAAGACTTAGCACTCCACCTAACCTCTTAAAGTGGGTCGAATATGTTTGCCGAAGCATTAACCGTATGTCTTAGAGAAAAATCATTTCACACACAGCAGAAACTAATACTTATTCTCAAGCCAAACAAACGTTTGGGTGAACCTTCGTCTTTCAACGAATAATCTATGTATAACAGATTACTTTAGATTACCGAAAATGAAGATACTCTCTTTCTGAGAATGAGTTCGAGTTTCGGAAGACGAGGATGATAAGAAGGATGTCTTCAGTTTTGCCATACGGAGCAAAATACTGGAGGCCCTTGTCAAATTAGGGACTGTCTAATCGATAGGCTTCTTAGTTGCGATTTAGCTGAAGGACCGAAATTGCATCCAGTAACATGTGGCATCCCACAAGTGTTTGCCCTAGGCCCACTCTTGTGGATAATTGTGTATATCGGAGTATTGATGCTAGACCTCCTTGCTGCCGTGGTCACCACTGGGTTTGCGGGCAAAATTGGACTGACAGTTGATATACGTTTGCTCGAAGAGGTTGAGATTTACGCGAATGAAGCAGTTTTCGGCAGTCCTGATTTAGAACGTGATTTTATAGTTTTAGCACATAAGATGGAAGTAGTACTTATTACCAAGCGGAGAAAATGCGTGACTATAAACATTAAAGTTGGAACACAAGCCATACATTTTCAGGCTGTGCAATCAAATTACATGTTTAGTATGGGGCAACCAAGGCATATGATAGCAGTGATCGTCGTCTGCAGTTCCAGTGCGAACAGATGCACTTTCAAAGAAAATAAGCAGAAGAAAAGTTGGAGCTGCATTTCCCTTAAATGCACTATCGAATGGCGCGTCGTCCGTCACAGCAGGGCTAATGCCAATTGGTATTCCAGCGAAGGAAGGACAACGTTTGTATAATCGACCGTATGTTGTTGAAGAATCTCCTGCCTCCCGATGGTAGTTAGCACGCAGTGTAAATATCGGCGAAGTGGGTTTCGTTTCAATTCGGTATAACAATTCGGGTATAGTAGTCTTCCATATTGCCAAAAGTATCCGAATCTTGCAGAGACCGCAGTTCATAGGGCCAAATTGGAAGCTACAACGGGGGAGCACTTTACATCCGAAAATATCTTGGAGCATGTGTTGATATGTACTGAAATCGTAAAGGTAATAGCAGCCATATAGAAGAAGTATAGGGTGGGAAAAATTGGTCGGAACAAAGAACGAGAGGGTAATACAAACGAGCGAGCGCGAGCACAAGATAAATATTAATGCAACCCCGTGATGTAATAATAATAATGAAGTAGAAAGAAAAGGAAGTGGTTTTAGCGGGTAAGAGTCACACATAATCGTCTCACATTAGTCAAACGTAGTATCTGAAGCTTTCCACATTCTTTTAAGAAGATGTGACAGACGGACCGATTTCAATATGTTTTGTTTTTAGACTTGAATATTTTGATGTGATATGATGTGATGTATTTAGACAAAACCTTGAAAAGAAATATTTTATCAGCCTGTCACCCTAAGATTATACCCCCAATTTGTTTGTCAAAACTCCTGTGTACGTTCCCAAATATTTGGTTTCGGAAAAACAAAAGATCAAATTCAAAATTTGTTAAATGCAATTGATATTGCATTATTTCATCACACTTTGGAAAAGCTGCTCGTATTTCTGTGGAGTAGTTTATCGAATTTTCGTTTCATTAGTGATGCTTGGCTAACCCTGGTGCTATCATATTATCATGATTCCACAGAATACTGCGATTATAACACCTCAATTTAAAGTACACAAAATCAAATTACTCAATAATCACATATATATCTACATGAATAATTTGGTTTGAATTGTGATGGGGTTAAAGCCATCACCTTTTCAGTTATTTCCATAATCTGTTTTCTCAAATTTCGTTCATTCAATCGAGTATAATTAAATGCTCCATTGATTGTTCACTTAATTACCAAACTTTTGTGTGAACCACAATTCGCCAATAACTAGCCAATTATAGGGAACACAGTGAGGGAACATCAACACAATCACTAGCACTTTACTGTTCTTTCGAATCGCATTATATGCTGCTCCTGAATTGTCCCGTAGTAATTTTTGTCATCGGCCCGTGTCCATCATTTTCGAAAGTTTCTCCTATCCCTTACTGCTGAATCCAAAGGATGTCAACTCTTGCCATCACGATTCCAAGAGACAAAAGATACGAAAGGTCACGGTCTTGTCGCCTGGCAGGAATCAATATTAATTGAAATCATATTTAACTGAAAGGAATATGTGCCATCAACGTTGAAAACTGTTTGGTCGGAAGATCATGGCTAATGTCATTATTGAAGTATGCATGGTTCATTAAAAGATGACTTTAAAATAAATAAACTGAATTGTTTGTGATAGCCACTTCCTTCCATGGCTTCCGGAGGTTTTCCCTCAATTCTCTTTTGTTTATCATGAACCTTCTACCTCTGGCGCCGTTTGACATCAAGGCTCCCGGATAACATATTTTCAAAAGGGATGCAACAGACCGTGAAGTTAACTTCACACATCTGAAATCTGTTTTGGAAACGTTTACGCTCCCGCCTACTAGATTAAGTATGCTCCCCTCGCCAGGAGCTAGAGACCCGGCCTTTAGCATTAAAGCGAAACAAAAGGAGGATTTGCCCAGTAAAATCATCCATCGGTTGATAGCCGGGAGTGCTGCAGGCAAGATGGATTTTGTGGATTATGAATTATCGCTCGTAAATCCAATTTGCAAAGGATTTATGAGCATCGCACCCTCTACACTGTTTCACATGATGACCGGCTGCTTCTGGAGTGAGATACTTTGCCATTTGCTTTGAACAACAGAAAGGAGCTACCACAAGCGAGTTGCCGAATCCTGACGTGAAGTTCTTCTGTGAGATTAGTTGTAACATCTCTTCGTGGAGGGAAGGCGAGCGAAATCGAGTCCTGGTGACTGATTAACTTTGCGGCCGTGGAAAGTGTACTTGGAAGTGAACGCTGATGAGAAATGAGAAATTTCACATAATATTCACATTGAGTCCAATCTGGCAACACCTATTAAAAGACCATTTGCACGCATCTAGCTACGAGTTCAGCATGTACTGGATTGATTGATATCCGGTCTATGCGGTCTTAAAAGGCCATTTAATGGTCGTGGTTAACGCGGTCTAACGCGTTTCTTTTATTATTGTCCATTTACAAGTCACCATATTGCACCCAGTTGCTCCTGCGAGATGCCATTACGGTGCCATAAAACCTGACCCCTCACAGTCCGATTCGAATTTATCGTCAAGAATGACTGTGTTATAGGATTTTCAGTTTTATTGGATAATACACACATGCTTGTAGCTCAGGCGATTCCACTTGCGAATGCCATTCCAAGTCATCACATGGGAGTCACGCTGCATATTATGGCTACTGAAGGAACATTCGCAGTTTACTTATCCAAAGAAATACCGCACGAAAAACACTAAATGTTTCCTAGTGTTCAAAATGGATTTCATGAACCCTGCAGCGGCCAGCGATCACACCAACATACTATATCTGTCGTAACGTTATGAAAACACTCTCTCCATAATTCTAGCTTCAATTTCTTGGTGTATTCTTGTAATCTCCCTTTGATAGTGTGGTCTCCTTAACGAGCAAATCAACAAGTCTCTTTTTGCGGAAGTAATCGGCTGCTTAGGAACTTGGACATGTTCGTGCAATAAATACTCGCCTGCAGAAGGAGATGTTCATGGTCTACAAAGTGTTCCTTGTTTAGTTGTTTGGCAAGTTTCCAAAGTTGTTTTTACCATCCCCTACTTCGGCCGAGCGTTTCTGAAGGGTTTATATATATTTTTCAATTGAAGGACTCGACTAGTCCAGCTCGCCTTATATTCTGTTTAAAGTTAGTTGTGGGTATCACTTGTTTTGGACTTAGCTAATCCATTTCAGAGAAAAAGTATCTAGGGCTTCTTGTGTATTCACTAGTCTATCCAGGATGCTATGACTTCTCTGACTGATAACACCCTGATTTGATTCGTGAAGGAAAACCTACCCTACAAAATACCCCAATGAATTTCTTTCTAATAGAATCTTTCCTTGCTTTACTTTTTGGATGTTGCAGCATAAAATTGTGGTAATTTGGTTCTATCGAAATGTTGAAATCATGATTGGAGATATGTGTAGTTAATGATGGATTTCGATGGGCTCTTTCAACAAGGACTTGACAATGGCGTTGAAATAGGCTATGTTGAGACTTCTGTCTGTCGGTTCGACATGTTAACCATTTGTTATAATGATTTCGAAATTGCTCGGAAGTGGTATTAACACCATTTAAATCCATTATGACATGGTCGCTTCATGAAAATTTCGCGATATAGGTCTCATTATACTAAGTCACAACATGTGCTCATGCTCGTGAACTGAAAATATTGCTGCAGTACGCCAAAATGCTAAGGAGGATCCAAATTTAATGGTTTCACGTCTTTCTTAAGAATCGGACCAGTCCAGATAGACTGAATTTTACGGAAGAATTTGGCTCTAAAATGTTATATGGTGTAACTCGTATAAGAATTAATACCATGAAAAAAGTCATCAGAATTATCAACATACTCTAAACTAATCATATGAGGTAACACGCTTCAGCATATACGGTGGTGGAAATTCATATAAACTTAATCAAATTCACCATTATTTTTTTTAGAAGTAATTCAACACTTTGTTATCGTTTTGTGATATTAGATTCAATGTGTTTTTATTTTGTTTTTTATTATTACGTGCAAGGATTGACCGCAAATTGTGGGGTTCAGATCTAGGTACGTGCCGGCTAATTATGATACTGCCCCCACCACTAGCTCGATCCGGCTCGGATTCATTCGAACTTCTTCTCGGAATCGTTTGTAGTGCTTGTAGAATTGAAAGCCACTTGGTTCATCCAAATTGAATTTCTTCTCATCACTGAAGAGGACTTAACACCCTTCTTCCTTTCGTCCTTTGTACTTTCTAGCAAAATTCAATCTTGGATCCTAATTGAGGGATGGCGTTTTTCATCTTGTCTTCAAAATCAAATTTGCGTCACTCGGCGGCTTGTGCCTGGAACTCCAGTTTGACACGATTTGCCAAGAGCATAATTTATTTTTGTTTCAGTCTCAATTTATAGCGCGTCAAAAATGGAGTCCACCAAGGAAGAAATTCGTCATATTTTACATTTTTACCACCTGAGAGGTAAAAATCCAACGTGGCGGCCAAAAAAATTTGTGAAGTTTATGGGTCCGATACTGTAACGATTCGCACAGCACAGCGTTGGTTCGATCAATTTCGTTCTGGTGTAGTGGATGTCGAAGATACACCCCGTACTGGGAGGCCAATCGTCGTAGAAACCGATAAAATCGTCGAAATCATCCAAGTTCACCGGCATGTGAGCATTCGCTCGATTGGCCAGCAACTGGAAGATTGGATTCCAAAAAAAGCTGGATGTTTGGGTGCCACACGAGTTAACGGAAAAAAATCTCGTGGACCGAACCAACGCCTGCGATGCACAGCTGAAACGGAACGAATTCGACCCAGTTTTAAAGCGGATGGTGACCCGGTTTTGAAGCGAAAAATATCGTGATCGTAGCGCGGCGAGCCGGTCCAAACCATCGCCAAGCCCGGATTGACGACAGGAAGGTTTTGCTGTGTGTTTGGTGGGATTGGAAGGACCCTCAATTCGGTCCTCTACTGTGAGCAACTCGATCGTTTGAAGCAGACCATTGACCAGAAGCGGCCAGAATTGGTCAATACGAACAACCAGGATGTCCCATCGCACCCACCGTATAAATCTTGGTGTTACTAAGTTCTCCTCAAAAGAGGCTTGCGAAAACTGGCTGTCTGAGTTTTTTGCAAATAAGAAGGGGGTTTTATAAGAGGGGGATAATGGAGTTGCCTTGCCTTCTAAATGGCAACAAGTTTGCGAACAAAACGGCGCATATTTGACTTAAATCGAATAGTTCTAAGTATGTTAAATAAAGCGTTAAAATTCGATCACAAATACGACATTACTTTTCCCTCAACCCAATAAAAAGCGGAAGTAGTGATTGGCTTGGTGCTCAACGAATTCATGCTTTGCCATTCTCCGTCTGTTCACCAAGAAATGGAGAACTTTCAGATAATTATCTTTCGTCTCATTTACAACAACAGCGCGCAGTATCGAAACCTTAAGGACATTTTTAACAGTTAGCATAATTAGTAGTATTTTTAAAATTGTGATTTCTCAGAAATGAAAAAATATATTGTTTTACTTTGAGGTTATGGCCCGAACTAGAACTGATTGAAAAATAGAATTTTGGTAGCTTTTAAGAAATTAAATTTCAAAACCGTCTTCATTTCTAAGTTTTTGTGGAAAACAAAAACTTATTAAAATTGATTCACTACCTGTCTGTCTGTCTGTCACACGTATTTTTCTCCAAAGCGGCTAAACCGATTCGAACGAAATTTGGTGGGCGGATGCCAGCTATGAGGTCCCGCGCATACAGTGAGTGACATAAATTCACGTGGAGGGCTCTCCATACATACAAAAGGGGGATGTAAAAATTTTCTCCGGATATATTCACGTAAGACGGAAGGCCTCAATTAGTACTTTCCGAAACTGATATAACTTTTGACGTGGATTGCAAGGTGCGCGGGTAAAGTGAGACAGGACTCATTTTAGGAAACTACCCAACTCAAAAATGTGAAAAATTAAGGCGATGCGCTTTCAAGAAAGCTGGGCCAAAAAATATGTCCAATTCCGATATCCGCTCAAATAAAATTATTAATAGCATATTATCAACTTTCAGAAATTTACTGGAAAACCCGCCTCATGTTCGTCATAGCCGCGGGCAATGTCCTCTAGGACAGTATCGCGTATATGCATGCCAAGTGTAATGGAAATTCGGTCATTAGTGTCAAGGTTATAGCGGTTCAATTTCGTGCGACTTTACTGCATCCTAAGCCATGCAAATAAGATGATGACGTCATAATTAACGAGAATAATTGACATATGAATGAAATATTAAAATTCCACTTCTGAAGAATCTACTTCTCTCCAGCCGTTTATAAGGTTGTGTGTGAACGTGGGTGAATCGTTTCAATGTCTGTCTATTCGTCTGTCACAGGAGATTCAATCCGAAACGGTTGGAGCTGTCTTCACGAAATTTGGTGAGAATATGAACCGTTACACGTGCAAAAAGTGACATTATCTTATGATACTTTGAGGGGGGGGGGGCTATGCGAATCGGCTTGGTGTGTAAGATGCGCGATCGGCTTAACTGCATTCTAAAACACCACCACAATGAAGCCGATAGTCCGGAATCCGCTATACCTATATAAGCCGAACGTGTTCTTTCTACTTCTAATCTATTGGAAAACTTCTTTAAAACGCTTTCAGCTGAAAACAATTTACTAAATGTATTAATTACCAATTACGAGCTAATCCTAATAAGATTATCAAATACTCAAACCACTGAGGATTAATAGACAAAGAAGTAGTTTTACCCAAACCACAATTTTTTGTTTCGACGTATATATATATATTTCGGGAGCGACTTATCCCCTTCCTCATTAGGAAAGCTATTAAAAATAATTGCTAGTACAAAATCCTTATATAATATATACTTTTACACTAATTACCTAATAACTTTTAAACTGTGTTTGAACTCGAGGGGCAGTTGCCTGAATTCTTGTTAAATAATTGCATCGCGTCTCCTCTAAAAATCTCTAAACTTCGCAAAGGGTTCAAGGTTGTCGTTCGGTTTGCATGATGCAAAAGCTCCAGATTTGTCCATTGAATGGTATGACCTTCTTCAATTATGTGCGGGTACTACTTACCGCTTCTGTCCTATATATACCGTGTTACACGCACGTTTAGCCAAAGATAGGGCAATATCTTCTGTCTGAAGAAGGAAAATGAGGCGTGTACTGAGAATGAGGAGGGCATTTTCTGGGGTCCTATCACACGGCAGAAGGCGAGAACATTCTGCCTGACATTTGGCTCGGAATCTACGGTAGGATGGATAGTGCCAACCTTTAAACCACTGAAATCACCCGGATTCAGGACTGACAAGAGTGGTTAGAAAGCAGGGGATTTTTCTAGGGCCCGGGATTTTCTCTAGGGCCAGGAGTAGGAATTTCTATGGATAAAAGGGATAATATAGGGGCCCGTATAATTTTCACTTCAGAATCGTACAATTTTCACCCCGGCTTCTATTTTCCGCATCATTTTCACCCCGGGCCGGGTTTTCTCTCTGCGACCCTGCCGTAGTAGATGGCATTCTCCTCGTAATACTCCAGAAAGGACTAGAAGTTATCTTAGACTCATTTCTATATACCAACGGCACGGAGGCGGACTAAAGTTTTCTTCATTCCGAAAGTAGGTAAAATGGATCCTTTTCATTTATGTTTGCTTTACATCGTTCCTACTGAAAACGGTAGCGAAAGTCATAGACAACTATATTAAAACCAATGTTTTAACACTTAATCTCCTACAGCAGTGTCACCACGCCTACCGGACAGGACGGTCAGTCGAAACTCTCCTGTATCAGCTGACGAATTTATTACGGGATGCGATGGAACCAAAAGAAATAGGACATCGTAGGAGCGTTCGAGAACACCAAGGACATAGAGATACAAGATGGAGTAGTAAACGCCCTTGCTTTCTGGATGGACAAAATGTTAGAGAGCTGACAAATAGAAGTACCGACAGGCACAACTATTCAAAGTTGTCCACAGGGTGGGGTAATATCATCGCTTATGTGGAGTATAGTAGTGGATGAACTAGAGAGAGAGAGAGCTAACAAATACTGGAATACAAGTTCCGTGAATTACACTACACCAAATATTATTCTGAAATACTCATGTTGGAAACAAACACTTATCGGAAAGTTACGAGGGGCTTGATGATTTATAGCTCCCTAGTAAAAGAGAATGGGGTTACACCCCGACGATACTACCTTGGACATACACTGCAATAGTAAGGTTTATGATTACCTATGGGGTGGTAATCTGAACAGAAAGAACTGGACTCAGCACAACAGCCAGGGAGTTCCACAAACTCCAAAGACTGGCTTGCTTGTGTATCAGCGGGACAATGAGGACATGCCCAACGTTATCTCTGTAGGTATTTCTGGAATAAACTCCTCCCCATGTTGGGTTGGAAGGCAATGAGGCAGCAGAAAAACTAGCCAGGAAGGGAGCAGGGACGTCTATGCATGGAAGAAACCCTTTCAGTAGAATCGGAAATTGGATCGTGGCTATGACGGTAAAAAACTAAGTGGAACGGCTGAGGGAAATATATTGGGCGAACTTACGAGAATAGAATGATCCAGGGTGCTTACGAACCCCAACGCGGGAAAGACTGTTTAAATCTGCCAAGAAGAGCCTCCGGATTATCATGGAAATCCTCACTGATCACTGTTACCTAAACTATCACCTAGGGAAGTTAGGGATATCTACGGACATTGCCTGCAGGTGCTGCGCGGAGAGTGACGAAACCTCTATAATGTCCTCGACTTGCGCGAAATAGGTTGAGCCATCTGGCAGAATACTTAATACTAAATGTTAAATTGAAATACTTGGAAGTAGCGAATATATTAAAATTCCTGTTGGTGAAATATAATAATAATATAACCAGTAAAAGGGGCACAATAGTTCTTTTAGGAGGCAGTGCAGAATAATAACGATAATAATAGTTATCCAAGAATGTGCTGCGAAGATTTCAAAGCAAAATTCGTGCTCTCTTAAATTTCATGAGCGTAAAATGAGCGATTATTGGATAGAGGATTAGGCTTGAACGCCCATAGGGGGGTCGTTCTATGTCTTTACGTAATCGCTCTACGTCCTTATGTACAAATAGCGTATTTATAACTACTTGACGTCAGTCGCTTCTACGGGTGCGATGGTATTTGCTGCATTTTGTTTGTAATTAAGAGTGAGGAATATCTCTATATGCGAAAGGGTTTTTTCTTTTCAAACGCCTTTTTCAAAATGACTTTTTCCGATTTTGCGGAAAATCTGACTGAAAAAACCTTTCATTATGATATTTGATGTTATTTTTTACAAAATTACCAAGAATATGAGCCAACATTTGGGATGATATTATATTTTTAAGGGCAAGTTTATTTGCAAAATTAGGGAAAACAACTCGGGAAACCGGAAGCTGACGCTTCGGTTTTGTGTACTTCTTTTATAAAGATATTTCAGTGTGCATTTATCCCCTTAGCACCTAGCACGTAATATATGCATATATTATGTGAGAATATCTACTTTCGCGTGACATTGACATTCAAGGTTATGAATTTGTGAAGAAGCGACAGCTTTCACCTATTATAACTTTGTTAGTAATAGTGTGATTTCCACGAAACTGGGTAGAATCATCCTCTATATTGTAGTCTAAGTTCTGCAATTTCGTGGTTCTGGGACGAACTTAAGGAAGGCTTTGCAGCCAATTATTAAAAATTATAGTAATACAGGGTGCGGCAGCATAACTTCCTTTTTTAAAATGCGTGCCACTCAGTTAGTTGATGTCATAGCGGAGCGCTAGTGGTCTCGTTCAAGAGCGGATACTGTAAAGTTTTGTCCCGACACGGTTCAGTCGCCATCATGCGTTGGAATAGTGAGGAGCGTGCCTTTGCTGTTGAGGTTTACTTTCCAAGCGGATGTTCGGTTATTGCAACACAGCGTGCATTTCGGAATTGCTTTAATTTAGCCCCGTTGGCCCCCGTCCCAGACCGCAAATCAATCGTTAGATGGGTCACTACATTCAGACAAACTGCAAGTGCGACAAAAGGAAGAACTGGAGTCCCTCGGCCCGTTAGATCACCTGAGAACATTGAAGCAGCGAGAGCGCCAATGTTGCGATTGCCACGGCGTTCTGCGCGCAAACAAGCATCTGCCCTTGGACTATCTGATCGTTCTGTGAGAAGAATTCTTCATGATGATCTTCATTTTCATCCCTATAAGATGGCGATAGTGCAGGAACTTTCAGAACGTGACTTCAATTCTCGGATGAACGCGTCTGAACTTCTTCTTGATGTCGTTCCCGAGGGTGCTATTGTTTTTTTTAGCGATGAAGCCCATTTTCATTTGTGTGGGTCGGTTAACAAACAAAACATGCGCTACTGGGCTGACACCAACCCTCGAGAATTGCATCAAAGGCCTTTGCATTCACCCAAAGTCACAGTGTGGTGTGCAATTTCCTCAGCTGGAATTATTGGTCCCTGGTTTTTTGAGGAAAATGAGGTTACAGTGACAGTGAATTCGGACCGGTATGTGAACATGCTACAGAATTTTTTTTTCCACGGCTAGAAAATTTGGATTTGGGGGACACTTGGTTCCAACAAGACGGTGCAACAGCACACACTTCAAGAGCATCGATGGCTATTTTGAGGGAACACTTTCCAGAGCGCCTTATCTCAATTAGAGGCGATTTGGAATGGCCGGTACGCTCTCCCGATCTGTCCCCTTGTGATGTTTTTCTATGGGTTTTTGAAATCCCGTGTTTATGTGAACCGTCCAAGAACCCTACAAGATTTGAAGACCAACAGCCAAGAAGAAATTGCCAACATAACACCTGCTATGCTAACAAGAGTCATGACAAACGCCAGAAATCGGTTTACGCAATGTATGGAGAATGAGGGACGTCACCTAACAGATTTGATCTTCAAAACAATGTAAATAAAAACTTTAGACATGTACCTACATTATAAAAAATAAATAAATATTTTCCGATGCATACAATAGTTTTTATTGAGTTTTGAAAAAAGAAAGTTATGCTGCCGCACCCTGTATATTATTCTTAACTTTATTTGAGCAGATATCGCTGTGGAGGATATTTCGGGGCCTAGGCACCATATAGCGGTAGCTTTTTGATTTTTTTTCAGATTTTTGGTTTCAGTGGTTTCTGGGAATGGGCCTGCTAAAAAAATGATCACTTTCGTCTCTCCGGACTCCCCACCTTTCCATCAAATGTCAAAATTGAGGATGCATTCGGAAAGTACTAACGGATGATATCCTACATGATTATATTTGGTAAAAAAAATGTACACCCTCCTTTTGCAAGTGTGGGGAGCCTCCTTAAATTCTACGTAGAAGGATGTAATTCACTGTGTTCACATAGGTTTCATAGGTAAGAAACGGTCGAATTTCAAATATTTTGAATTCTCCCGTAATTTATCCATAAAATTGTATGTAGTAGTATTGACAACGTGTTGAGCCATGCAGCTTAGATTACAAAGAAAAGTTAAATCAGGCAAATTAGAGGTGGTCTTATTCTCTTAGTTGCAGTCTAAAAGCCGGCTGCAAAGAAAGCAATATGACTTGATACATATGGTTGCCATTCCCCCTAATGGGTCCTAACCATGCCTAAGCACCATCATTCACAGCTCGTCTAAATACGCTTCAGTTCCCCTAGGACCTACCGACCACATGAAAGTTCTCTGGTAATGTAGTATACGGTTCTGAAGTCGTTGCTACCAGCGGCGCAATAACAAAATTTTTTTTTGTCACTGTACATATTATACTGAACTTCTCGGAGCTTCGCACGATATCAGAGCTCGAGCCCGTCACGTACCTCAACATTCGTAACGATCAACGGAGTCTTCAATATTTTACGTTTATCGATTCGCTTCCACGATACTGCAGTCAGCCAGAACTGGTGACGACTCGAATAGCGTCCGAGGATTATTCCAGGTATCTGCGGTTCGATAAGCAAATAGGTCTCCCACTGTCGAGCAACAGCTGGATCATATAAGTAGTCGATGTTAAACGTGGGGATTACAGCTTTTCAGCGCTGCGACAAGCGGCAGACGCAAAAGCGGGCTACCATTTGATATCAGCACTCTTCTTGTTATGCTCATCCAGAAGAAAACTTCTCAATCTGTTGCTTATCACAAAGTGGTGTATCTCGTTGCTCGTACGTTGTTAGCCATTTGGAACAATATACAACAAATGAGGCGGTGGAAACTGAGGAAGTCCATAGTTATGGTCGCTAAGATCGTGTTACCCTATGATATGTTTGAGCAAGGTGCGGTCAGAGCCCATCCTGGTATTCAGATCATCTCTTCCAGTATATCCTGGACTGCGTTAAATTTCTCATAGAAAGACTTCTTCTTCCCTGTATCAGGAAACTCCGTCCGAAACCGACTCCGAAGTAATGAGGGTGCAACTAGCAGTTGCCGTAAGTATTAATTTAAAACCGGATTTCCACTTACTCCCGTCGGGTTTCCCGGAGAATGGTAGTATATTGCCGTAATAGGGAGGGGAGTATTCTCCAGAGTCCCAACACGTAACTTCACTCAATCCCAGAATGCTCAGCCTGTAACGCTTGAACTCACACTAAAGTTGGAGAAAGCGAGCAATCTGTCATCTGCCATCGGTACGCTTATCGACGAGAACATTTTTGTACGAAGAGCGTTCCGAATGTGTATTATATGATAGATAAGTTGGAGTATTCATTTGACACTACATGTAGATCGTAGTAAAAAAAGTGAAGCGATGGCGGCTTTACGGTTTCTTACCAGGGCAGAGGCAAATCGTCAGACGCTGCCTCACCTCTGCCCTGGGAGCAGCGTGACCGTAGCGGCTCGCAGATGTTGAGTGCTCCTTTCCTGCATTAAGTTGATGCGGACTTAGGATCCCATCATTCCTAAAACGTTTGTAGTAAGTCTACACGAAAGGGACAATTTTTAGTTAATACTACTTTGTCAGTCATACTGAGGGACATTTTTGACAACAATTTTGAGCTTCTAGCATGCACTTGGAGGCTTCCTGTGAATTTCCAAAGAATAATAATACAGCTTTGTAAGGGCAAAAATCAACGTTATTAACATCTACCGCACAGTATGAGGAGATGCTAGAGAGCTGGGCTTTAGAAACTACAACTTTTAAATAATTTCTGGTAATTTCAAAGTGGGGATCTTGGCATGAGGAAGCCTAGTGACAAACACCAAAGGCCAATCCCACTCAACATTTTTGCGGAGCTAAGCATTGTGTTCGCTAACATAAAGTGCGTTTTTACTTTCCGATCGACATTGTAAATGCAAAATGCGAGAATCCTATACGCTTTGACAATAAAAACGAGTCGGGAAATCGGAAGCTGATGTTAAAATATTTGGCTATACGATGGCTCTACTTATATGTAGATAGCGTGTAGTGAACATACGTTGAATATACCCGATATTCAATTTGACGAGCTAGTGCCATTTTATCTCGTGAGAGTAGTATTTTTAACGCGGAAGGGGCGACTATATCCATTATGATGCTTCCTATTGAAGTTTAATTCACTGCAAGATATTATGGATCTGAGACGAACTTAAGGGGTGTTCGCAGTAAATTTTCAAAATATACTAATATACAATTATTAACTTTATTTGGGCAGATATCGTAACAGGGAGTATTTTTAGGCTTAGATACTATATGCATGGATCTCCATGTTTTTTCAGATTTTCGCATTCCTCCCCTTTGCTGCGAAGAAAAGTACTAATCGTTTCATTTGATATCCCACATCACTATATTCGAAGAAAAATAAATTTACTTTTGCATGTACGGGGATCCAACCCCCCTTAAATTTAACGTAGAACTATGTTACGCTGCATGCAAGCGGATTTACAGGTCCCAACTCTCTACCACGGTACTACTCGGGATAACTGCTTCTGAAGAAATAGGTGTGGCAGAGAGATAGACAGACAGACCCTGTCCACAATTGCTAGATCTCCCAGCAGGTATGACTTCAGGTGGCGGATAAGGGCATACCTATTGATGTGTAAATATGCATTTATGCACTTTTCTTTTCTGACTATGCATAGACTAGTGTTTCCCTGTCTTTTGTGCATGGATCAAAATGGCTTAGGAGGGATACCCAGAAAATAAAACCTACATGGAAGACGTGATAAGGAGTAAAGTTACAGTGTAGGTGCTCGGAAACTAAGTACTGCCGGTTTTTGGAAGGGGGCAAGCGGGCTCCCAGCCTTCGATATTCCTTGACGGTAGTGCCTCGGTGGTGCAAAACTTTGCCGCCCTGGCATCAAATGGTACAACTGATCTAGATTTAGGCGGTTTAGGCTCCCATCGCATCTGCCTAAGAAACACCAAAATCAAGGGATTGACCCATTCAGGGGAGGCTTCTTAATTCTTCGATCTCCACCAATGCGAAAGATGGCGAAAAGTCTGGAAAGCACGTTAAATGCTAAGGGTAATGGGGTAGTTAAATGGGTAATCCAGTTAGGAGTCCAAGAGAACAGAGCCCTGACATGGAGGAACTACGTTTCATGAAGCTTGGAGCAAAAATAGTTGAGCTGTTCAAGTTCATCAAGAACAAGCATAACGTCACATTAGGGTCCTCTATAATAGGTCGCAGGAGGGGAAAAAAGCACCCAAACAATAGCTGAAACCGTCCGTTCAGACGATGTCACAGGCGACTCAAGTGAAAACTAATGACACTGCCATAAACCTGCCACCAAGTACGGGAGAACAAGTCGGACTAGCAGTTCCAAAGATTGGAGTGCGGAAAGGAGGAAGCCTGAGCCCTTAGTCCCATTGTCAGTAACTGAAGCGAAACCAAAGCGAACCGAAAATGGTGGATGGACCAAGGTCACTCAGTAAAAGGTAAAGAAGAAATTGAAGGTGTGAATTGAAGGAGGCAATTCTTATCTCCACCAACGGCAATCTGTCCCGGATTGAATACCAATGTTCGCTGAGTTGTCCAAAGCATGCATGCTCGAAGGGATATTCTTTACAGCATAGAAGCGACACAACTTGGCACTGTTGCCTAAGGCTGAAACGTCTAGCCATTCTCGTATAGATCCAACCATCCATGCCATAAAATTGATTACGCCGGCGACATTGCACTGATTGTGCCCGCATGCACCTCAAAGATGCCGAATTGTACTCATGCGAAGCAATTACTGCTGTTAAGGCTTGGTTGGTTAGCGCTGGGCTGGCACTCGTGAGGGGAAATAGGAAACTGTCCCATCACCATGCACCGGAAGGGAAATTTCGCTCGCATTAAAACTGGAAGCCATATCATTACTTCCAAGTCCGCCATCAAATTTTTGGGAGTGAATATAGATGCAAAGCTCAGTTTTCAGCAGCACGTGGAGTATATTTGCGAAAAGGTATCTGGCAAGAATGATGCCGAATAAGGAAATCCGCGGTATACCTGCATGCTGTCAATAGGCAGGGTGGTGAATTCCATGTTCCTGTATGCACTCCCATTTTGAAGATCATATCTTATCTAGCAGCCGTAAAGGTGTATTCTGCGTTCCAAACTGTGGTGGGTGGATATTTACCCTATGGACCTAGCTCGTAATGTGGATGCCTTCAGTTTGTCAGACCATTCACTTTAGTATGACACTGACATTAATAGTCTTAGAATGCAAGAAATTTCCTCAAAAGTGACAATATTGATCTTTGCAACACTGTTAGTAATAATGTGTTTTTCACGAAATTTGGTAGTATCATGATCTGTAGAATAGCCTTTATTACTGCAAAGCTTGATGATTCTAGGATAAATTTAAAGGGGGTTCCAAGTCGATTTCTACAAAATCTACTTACAAGAAATATGATAATATACTATTATTAACTTTATTTAAAAAGATATGGAAAGTATTTTGAGAGCTACATGCCTTGTGCATGGACCCACAAATTTTTTCAGATGGTTGGGTTGATTAGTTTCTGAGCACGGGTTGTTGAAGTAACTGACCCTTTTCGGACCTCCGTCCTCCTCCCCTTCGCAACCAATGTCAAAACTAATATCGGCTTCGGAAAGTACTAATTGAGGCTTTTCATTTGTTACCCACACGAATTTACTCTGTGAATAAAAACTTTACACACCTCTTATATATTTGAGAATCCCCGCTTTCACACAAAACCTTAAAAACTATTTTGAGGCGGAATAACTTGCTAAGGGGGAGTAACCGTAAGGAGTTTTCGTCACCATTGAAGAGGGGAGATCACCATCAACAACCCCCCCCCCCCTCCCCTTCATAAATTCTTTACCCCTCGGAGGTGGGATTAAAAGTTCAACCTTTACCGATTGTGGTGAACCTTGCATACAATGAAATTCGTAAAACTCAATGACCTATTTCCATACGACATTTATTCCGACAATTTGCAAGTAGTTTTTGGCATCTTACTAGGTTCGCTTTCCGCATTCGCTTCTAGTAGATAGGTATGTCAAAATAAGATCTTTGTCAACATTGTTATTCATCGTCTGCATTCCACGATTCTACGAATTTAGAAAATGCGAGCGAAAAGTTACTACCATTTGCCGCACTTCATTGAATTGAAATTGTTATTACGCTGGTAATAATGGTGGCGAATTATAAAATTCGTCCACACGTGCTTACCCTCAATTTTGTGGATTCTTATCAAGGACATGTGTAACGGAAATAGGTTTTTCTTTGCAAACATTTTCGATTTTCGAGGACATTCGTTATTCGAACAAAGAATAAATACAACGAAAGTAGCAAGGAGAAATCCAAGTGACATTCAGGACACCTGTTATGTAAATTATTAGGAATTTTCTCCTTCATTCGCATCTTTGGCAATATTTTAGTGAAAATACCATTCAAATACATTCAAATGGTTATGGCCACAGGTAGTGATCGTAAAATTCAGTGTTGCTGAGAAGACCTTCGGAATTTCAGTACTCCCTTTACCTATGATTTGAGACTACACTGATTCTGTCTACTACGTATAACGCCGGTTATAGCTTTTAGATTGCTTGTAAGAGAATTCATGAAAGAAGTGCAACTTGACCTGCAAACGAATTCAGTGGAGACTGCTTTGCTATGTCTCTATCCTACCGTGCTACAAATATCTTTTGAAAAACGCCTCCATTTTTTAACTATCCTTCCGACTTGCTAGGCAACACTAAAGACTATAAATATGATTTTCTAAATCTTCGCTAACTAAATTAGCATTGGTTCTTGGTTACGCATCTGTTAAGAGGTGTGTGTATGAAATATGTATGCATATATCTTCTTTATTTTTCACCTTTATAACATTAATATTATCCTTTTCACATCGCTATTTTGCATAAGGGACTGCTTTCATTCCGAAAATCAGACAATGCGAATACTAGTTAATCCGAGAATCGGTTACTGTAGGACTTGGTTAATCCGTCAACATATGAGACTCCTCTGACCACGGCCAAAGCAAGATTAAGAGATGTACCGGTTTCCTTCGAGAAATCTGAAATGGAACCGGCGTGTCACTTACGTAGATATAGTATCTCGTTAGCAGGAAGAACGATGCTAGAACGACGACACCAATGACAACGGCTGATATTACATATCCAAACAAGCACCTAATCTGTCCAATAAATCTGGTAATCTTTAGATAGTTTGCATAATTTATATATTATGCAGGTACGTTATTGCCTGGCTGGCGATTGTTGTGAAACTGGAAGAGAAAAGGGAATTTGTCGTCCTTTGAACATTTGAACAAAGTGGCCTGACCGATAAAATCATTTGCGTATGAGCGCTTGAAGAAATGGTATCTTCAGGCAGTTGAAAGAATTACATTTGTCACAGGTTTTGATTGCAGTTTTCGTTCGTTTGTTAAGCAAATGCAATTTAATAAAACTTAAACCACACTTAAAAGACTTTAGCGTTTATAATTGATGTAGACCTGAACAATGACAAAACCGTCAAGAATTTCTCCATACAAAGAAATCTGGTAAGATACGGAATATTCGCACAATCTGTAGAGGATTCCACAGTGCTCAAGAGGGGCAGCGGCTAGCAGGGGACAATTTTTTCACTACAGTAGGAAACCAAACTACGGGTGAAATCAAAAAATCTCGCAGTTGAGATCATCGTGTTTGCGAGGCAGGAGATTTTGCCAAAGGACTAGAAGGAAGCCAGTAATTGGGTGTGTGTGCATGATGGAGGAGAAGCTATAACTTCTGAACGCTCAGCACTAGCTATACGGGAAAGTAAGCAAAATTGCTACAGTCAGGTATGAAAGGTTTTGATTGCTGAGTGTGAGTATATTTGAGTGTAGAGCTATCCCATTTGTACGTAGCCCGTTAAGAATATGCATTTAGTATGTCCGATTTAGTACTTCGGGTTGTAAATTTACACGGTAAAGAAAACTTTGAGCTACTGTAACTTTGTTACTAATAGTGTGATTTTTTTCTGGAACTTGGAGATAATATGCTTCATATTATATTTTATACTACTACCAACTTTTGTAACTCTGAGGTAAACTTAAGGGGGGTTTTACTCAATTTTCCCAAAAATATGGCAATATACTATTATTAACTTAATTTGAACAGATATCGATATGGAGAATATTTTGAGGCGTGGGCACTATATAGAGGCAGCTTCATGACTTTTTTCAGATTTTTCGGTTGGGTAGTTTCTGAGAATGGATCCGTTAAAGAAATCATCACTTTGCACCCCTCCCACTCCCCGCCTTTTTAACAAATCTCAAAACTAAGACCGGCTTCGAAAATTACTAATTAAGACCTTTCATTTGATACCCTACATGACTATATTTGGTGAAAAAAATGTTTTACATGTATGGGGACCCCCCCCTCCCCCCCAAATCCCAACGTAGATGGATATCACTCACTGCATGTCTGGGGGTCCACAGTTCCACCTTCTCTTCAAATTTCGTGTCAATCGGTATAGCCGTTTCTGAGAAAAGTGCCTATGACAGACAGACAGACAGATAGACAGACAGGAGTGGATCCAGCGACGACACGGTAACTACCATCTGACGCAATTCCTGTCAGGACATGGTGGTTACAGGAAGTACCTGCACCAATTCAGGCTGGATGATTCTCCCTTGTGTCCTGAATGTGGTTGCACACATGAGACCCCGGAGCATGTTATGTTCCATTGTGCACGATTTCCCTCAGAAAGGAGGAGTCTGGAAACTCCCTGAAAACCAACCTAAGCCCGTAGAACACCGTCGGGGAAATGTTGAAGTTGGACGGAAACTGGTGTGCGGTGAACTTCGCAATCAAAAGAATACAAGAGGAACTTGGAAGAGCGGAGGGCGCAAGGAGGACGTGAAGAACGGAAGGATTGGTCGCTTAAAGCGCATTCCACCCCGCGAAGTAATGCTTTGCGGCGGTCCCGCGGGGAAGTAAAAAGGAGAAAATGGGGGTGGTTTTAGTGGGTGAGAATCCCACACGCTGCTGCAGCCTGGCGCGCCAGTGTCTTTGTAAGATTTCCACCTCCATCCATACAAAAAAACAAGACAGACAGACAGACATTGAACCGATTTAATAAGATAAGATAAGAAACTGTCCGCGACTCTTGTTGAAAATAATTGCAGTTTCTTCACACGACACGAAGAAAGTGGGCCTCAGTCTACGGTTCAACAGGATGTCATCTGGATCCCAGCGATGACCGAGAAGAAACTATAAAAGATGTGTGGGCAAATTAAAGATCTTAATACTCCGGGACGGACCATGGGGTGTGACGTCCCCGAGGTGCCCGAGTAAGTAGTTCTGCCCCCTAGCTGGCAGCGTACCAGCTAGGTAGTAGCCTCGAGAAAGCTTCTCGGTGAACAGCGAACCGCGAATGACCGGTACACGTCGGGACACACTGGGAGTTTCCGGAGCCGTCGACGGGGTGATGTGAGCGTAGCCCTAAACAGTAGCATCGAGAAAGTTTCTCGGTGAAGAGCGAACTGCTAATGACCGATGCACGCCGGGACACACGGAGCCGTCGACAACTGCTTGTCGACATCGATGGGGTGATGTGAGCCTAGCTCTGCCAAGGTGTTAGTTGCGACGTGTATCAGGAGCCAGCCCATTCGGGACCCTGGTCGGGAAGTGTGCATTGAACCGGTGTTAGTAGACCGTTGCCCCGAGCGAGCGCTGATCCGTCCGTGAATTCCGGGATCAGCTAAGCGTAGGTCAGTCCTCAGGGAACTGGGGTAGGGGTTCTGTCCCCGAGGGTATACCCGTTCCTGACTATTGCGGCCCGCTCCCTTGCATACGATGCGCTGGTTCATAAACTTATAAAAAAAAAACGACGAAACAACAGACAAGGAGGAAGAGTTGAGTGCGTTTGGGCGGAGCACAAAAATGCGTCGTTCACCGCAGCGATCAGCGAAAGAGGCAACGAGGACTGACATACCCGATGTGACACCGGGGCGCCCAAATAAAGAGGAAGCCTCATCAAGTGGCCCGACTGACTGTGCGGACATGGCAACTCCACTACCTTGCAAGTAAGCTCAGTCAGAATTGCTAGTTCTGAGCAGATGGATTTGGACACAAATCGAGTGAAAGTGCATTCGACCGTCCTCGCTGGAGCTGAAGAGGAAAGGCTCATCAGAAAGTGCGCAGCAGTGGTGAAACGTATGCGGTCGGCAACGTTCCTTCAGAGGAACGTCAGCAAGGTCGTCAAAAACGGGCTGATGGAACTGGAGGAACTACTGGACCGCATTTCCTTTTATAGACGAACGTGGAGAGTAGCGGAAGACGATTGTAGAGCAGAAACAGTCGCACTCCTCGCTGAGAATGCTGCTTGCGTCAAACGGACCGTAGATAGTCCTCTGCAAAGTGAACTGGGGAAAATGCGGAAAGAGGACGACGTGCCTGAAGGAGATTTGATCGAAGTAGTCTCCAGGGCCCAAAAAAAGAAGGCGAGAAAGGAAAAAAAGAAACAACGGACTCCGTCGGCAGAGATACGTCTGTCCAAAAACAAGGAGGCAGCCAACCAAAAGCCAGGAGTCGAAAAAACGAGCAAGCGAAGAAGGACTAGACTGCTCATTAAGTCAGCGGAAGGCAAGACATTTGCGGAAGTCCTTAGTGAAATCCGCTACAGGATAAAACCCGAAGAGAACGGGGTAAAGGTGTCTTCGATGCGGAAAACGAGGAGTGGTGGAGTTCTCGTCGAACTGGGCCCAAAGATGACCATCAAGAGCACGTTCTGCGAAGCGGTCAAGGGGCTATTGGGGAAGAAGGCTCTTGTTTTCAGCCTAGAACCCATGTGCTTGCTAGAAATACGGGATCTTGACTGCCTCACAGAAAAGGTCGAAGTAGAGGAGGCGCTAAAGCGTGAATGTCTAGAGGAAACCAATGCCCGGGTAAGTATTACCTCTGTAAATGCTCGAGGCGAAAAGCTCGCTGTGGTAGAAGTCCCTGAGCGTCCTTAACAGCGGTAGAATTAAAATCGGATGGGTAGCATCAGGGTACGAAGGCGGATAGTCCCCACCAAGTGCTGCAGGTGTCTGGACTATGGACACACGTCAGCAGCTTGCAAGGGTCCGGACAGGAGGACAGCATGCCGGAGATGCGGCCAAGTGGGTCATCAAGCGAAGATTTGCAAGGAAAGCGAGAGTTGTGTTCTCTGCAGGGATCGTGGCGCGTCTGGTGAAAGTGTCGCACACACTGTGGGCTCGGGACAGTGTCCGATTTTCAGGGCGGAATTGGAGAGAGCTAGGGTGCGAACGCCATGATCCGCATTTTGCAAATTAACATGCACCGGAGTGAAACCACCCACAGTTCGCTGCGGAAGTAAATGCTGATCCCGTCCTAATGGTATCTCGACTTATAGAGCACCGCTGCCATCTGGGTTCGGGACAACTTTCGACTTCGTGTTCTTGCCAAAGGCCAGGGGAACGGGTTTGTTTGAATCCGGTGTTTAGGGATAACGTTTTTTTCGCGTTTATCTGACGCCGAATGAGACGATGCCGGACTTTCGGCGCCGGCTTGATGCTCTGGAGGACGCCGTTTCGAGCACGGAGGGACGAATCCTGGTTGGCGGTGATTTTAATGCCAGGGCTCTTGAATGGGGCATGCCTCAGTCAGACTCCAGAGGGAAACCAATTCTGGAAATGGCGGTGAGAACCGGACTCGTAGTTTTAAACACCGGATCAATGCCAACGTTTCGGCGCCCAGGTTGTGAAGGAAGCATTCATGACATCACTTTTGCGTCAGAATCTCTGGCATCATCGGTAGACGGGTGGCGAATCCTAGAAGACTTCTCGGCAAGTGATCATCAGTACATTACGTTTGAAGTATTTGTCGCTACTTGCCGGCGAGCACCAACACGACGTTCCCCCTGCGTATGGAATGTCGCGAGGGTGAACATCGGAAAGTTCGTCGAAGCTCTTGGAGTAGTTAGGGCCGCGCTGGGGGGCACTCCGCGGGGTGGTAGTGTCGCAGCTGACGGCGGAAATTTACAAACTGGTGTTCCGCCAACGGCCAGAATTGCTGCTGGAAGTGTTCAACGCGTGCTTGAAGGAGGGCATTTTTCCTTGTCGCTGGAAAGTGGCCAGACTCGCGTTGATCAGTAAGGGTAAAGGAGTCCCGGAGCTCCCGTCTGCATACCGACCGCTGTATATGCTTGACACGGCCGGAAAAGTGCTCGAGAAGCTCATCAGGGGTAGACCCGCTGAAGCGATCCGTCCTGCCGGGGACTTATCCGCAAAGCAGTTCGGGTTTAGAATAGGGAAATCTGCAGTGGATGCTGTTATGAAGGTCGTAGATGCGTTTAATCGAGCCGGTACACAAAGCCGCCGATCTCGACGGATAGTGCTCCTCATAATGCCTGATGTCAGAAATACCTTCAATTCCCTAAGATGGACATATATGCTAGACACACTAGAGGACTCCTTTCACGGGTCAAGCTATCTCTTGCGGATATTGGGGGATTATCTGAAAGACCGCTCCCTGCTCTATGAGACGCTAGAGGGCCAGAGGGGGATGGAAATCACGTCGGGAGTAGCATAGCGATCCATCCTAGGGCCAGAGCTCTGGAACACTTCCTACTATAGTCTGCTGAGACTCGATATGTCCGAAGAGTTGCGCCTGGTCGGTTATGCAGACGACGTTGCGGCACTTGTTGCCGGACGCACTGTTGAATAGGCGCAAAGCAGACTTGGCTTCAGCTTCTTCGAGCAAATCAAAGCAGCAGCGGACAGGGCTGCAGCTGGAGTCGCGGCCTTGAGTCGGCTAATGGCGAATGTCGGGGGCCCTATATCAACTAGGAGACGTCTCCTCATGGGAGCAACGCAGTCCGTTCTTCTCTATGGTGCGGAGGTATGGGCTGATGCCCTTGACAAGGGGGTGCATCGTAAATGTCTCGATCAAGTGCAGAAGCGGGGAGCTTTGCGAGTAGCGTCTGCTTATCGCACCGTCTCCGAACCAGCTGTGATGGTGATTGCGGGAGTGATCCCCGTTGCCCTCGTTGCCAAGGAGCGCAAAGCTATCTATCGCTGTAAGGGCGAAAACTTAAGAGAAGTGGTTGCCCGTGAAAAATGTCATCCTGCCCTTAGCGAGTGGCAACTTTCTTGCAAAACGAGCCAAGCGGCAAGTGGACTGCGCGGCTCATCGACAAATTAGACCCATGGTTGAACAGAAAGCATGGTGAGATTGATTACTTCCTTATCCAACTTCTAAGTGAGCATGGAGGTTTTCAGTCTTACCTGCACAGTATTGGGAAGGCGCGATCTCCTGATTGTGTGTTCTGCAATGGAGTGGCGGATGACGCTGAACACACGTTTTTCTCTTGCGAGAGGTGGCTTTATGTAGACGCAGGGGAGCTGTCTCCAGACAACATTGTCAGAGAGATGCTGAAGAGCGCTGGCAGCTGGAATCGTATTGCGCATTATGTTCGGGCTCTTCTTACTACGAAGAAGATTGAACTCGACCAGCGGAGGGATCGGACGGTAAGGGGTTCTCTGAACTAACAACAACTCCCTTCCTCCCCTCCCGTTGGTGAAAGGAATTCCCTGACTTGAAGGCTCCCAAAGCCGGGTGTCAAACGGTTCCAGGCTATTTCTCTGATGTGTGTTTACTTGATAGTCCGCCAGCGTGCTGTTGCGGGAGTCCAATACTCTGTGCGTAAACGCATTCACCTACACTACTCCAAAAAAAAAAGACTCCGAGATTGGGTGGGATTCTAAAATCAGGCTTTTAGGGTTCATAAGCACATTTCAATATTACATAAAGAGTGTTTTCGACTAGTCGAAGAGGCAGAGGTTGGTTCTGCTACCGAAACTCCAAAAACTACTACCGCGTCCTCTTCATATCGCCCCTCTTTTAGGCGCTATGGGGAGGATGTTGGGTAAGATGATATTCAGCTGATCTCTATCGGAACGTCTGTATTGGTTTCGGCGACGTAGTTCTACGGTTGATGTAATAGCAACGGTGGTGGATCTGGCTCAAGAAGCACCGGGCGTTGGTGAGTGTTGAGCGGTTGTGATGTTAGATATCAGGAAAGCCTACAATTTTGATAACGGGGGTACGATTAAAGGTACCTTGGCTACGCTACGTGTCTCTGCTTACTTAGCTCGCATAATTGAGAGTTACCTCGCCGGGAGATTCCTTTCGTACTAGACGAATTATAGATAATACGAGAAATTGTTGTGACAGCAGGTGTTTCCCAAGGCTCTGTATTGAAGCCCCTGTTTTGGAAATAATGTATGGCGGAGTGCTTGGCCTTCTCGTGTCAAAGAAGGCATCGCTGATTGATTTTGCAGACGACCTGGTGACGGTGATAGTTACGAAGCACCTCGAGGTCGTATATCTGCCATAAAAGCACGGTTAAGAAAGGTTAAATTGGATTCGACGAAAAAGAAAAGACGGAGGTCTTTATTACTGATTGCCTTTCATATTTGGTTTGGTTTCTCAACTTGCTGGGTTTGTTTTATGCTTCATCGTCGTAAGTAATTGCAGTTTAAAATTCTCTGGAAATTCAGCCTGTCGCAACTATGAAGTGAAAGGTGTTGCCATGGAACCGTGTTTGTGGACACTCATCAAGCCGGAATATGCTCTAAACACCAGTCCCAAGCGTTGTCTCGCGGCGACTCGGCATCTGCGAGCACAGACAACACCTTATAGGGTATTTACTTTTTGGCCGCTTCTAATTCTAGTTCCACCTCTGCTTGGTTCTAATATTGTATCTTGTTCTTTGAATCCGGGGATAGGGAACGGATCTACGCTTACCTCGGATTGAGTAGTGATCATATGGCATGTTTGGGGCTTAAAAATCTCGGTGGTGAATGTTCGCTTCCGATCAATACATTTTTATATTCAGTGGTAGTCTCGATATGCTTCAGCTTACATGATGTGGTAGTTTTTATCTTTTGGTTGTGGGGGAGCGAGCGATTTACCTGACGAACGAATTTACACTGGTCGATTTGAAGGATTTAGGCCGCCAAAAGTTAAATTCTCAAAGTGGCCATAGATATGTAAACTGAAATTGAAGTGGTGAAGAACAATGTGAGCAACAGTAATTCACCATCCACACTCCTGAATATGTTGAAACGCACACGCGGAGGAAGTTGAAACTTGACCGTCTGACAGGGTGCACGTCTTGTTCTTAGCACTCTCAGTGTGGTTTGTATGGAATAAAATGTTATTAAAATCAGTTCAATGTCTGTCTGTCTGCCTTTCTGTTTATCTGTCACACCCGATTCGAATTACACCCGATTACGAAATTTGGTGAGAACATGTGGCCTGTATGTCCCTTTACATGCAGCAAGTGGCGCCATTAAAAGAGGCTCTCCATACATGCGAAAGGGGTATGTAAATGTTTTTTCACAGGACATGTTCATGAAAGAATGAAAGAGCTCAATTAGTACTCAATTAGAAATTGATCTTATTTTTGATATTGGGTGAAATTGCGGTTTCCAAAAAAAGAAACAGGTCTCGTCCTCAGATCTACCCAAGCGAAAAATCTAAAAAATTACAATGATTCAACTATAGGAGGACGGGTACAATTTGACATCAGCATAAACGACGATATAGGGCATAATTCTGGAAAGTTTGAAGATAACACAATTATTACTAACAAAGTTACAGAAGGTCAAAGTTTCGCATTTCAGGTAAATTTATGGCACCCAAGACGTCATACATGTCTTGGACTTATATGAATGGTGGGGTCGATCGGGACGTTTTAGTTTCCCTTTTTTTCAAATATATGTATGCTTTGTACACGGAGTAAAGTGGAAATGGTAATGGTAATAGACAATATTTGTTTATTTAGGGTGAAAACAGCTGATTTGTATGCACATATGTGTATTTTCGCGTTTGGCAAAATAGACGGAGTATTTTATATTCTTAGCTATGTACGAAAGGAAAATCGTGCATAGAGAGTTTCTCACATAAGATGAACACAAAACTTGTATACCCGAAGTGCCCGGCTTTCGGTATCCCGACTTGTTTAATCCATTCTCAAAACTTCAAAATCGACCATTTTGTAATGAAATTTTATTTATTTATCATATTCATATTTGGATTGCGAAGTTGTATGGTCGCAAAAGCTGTTGTTTCCAACGCAATAAAGTGCGATTTTGTTTATTTTAGGTATATCTGGTACTTCAGGCATAACATTAGTAACTTTTAGATATCTTTGCGGCCGAATACGAAAGCAAGTAACTTGAATGTCTGGAAAATCACTTGGTCTTTTGCTATGGTGATGCCCCAGACATTTTAAACAGTTTGAAACACCCATTTGCTTATTTGAAAGCGTGTATGAGAGAGAAATGGTCACGACCCCATAGAAAAGAAGCAGTATTCCTTACACCCCAATGCAGGCTAGAAGGAACATTTACACTTTCGCGCGACCAGGTTGGTTTTCTAAAGGATTTATAGATTCTAGTGAGAGGATCAGAAGGAAAAAAGCAGAAGAAATTCGACTCTGTACTTGGTGGTAAATTAATCAAAAATACTAAAAGAAGTCACAATGCCTACAACTCGTTCAGGGAAATACAGAAATGCGTACAGAAAGTTTAAACAAGAAGAAATGACTTCCCTTAAAGCGTTGTGAGCACTGGCAATATTCGTGGAATCAATTTACCCCTACAAAGGTAGTATGAAAGTCATGAGTACCTGCGCAATTTCCAACAAAGAAAGATACAGCAACGTAAATATAAACATAAATTTGACGATGACTTTGCCTTTGATCCACATATATTCCTGATCTCTATTGTACCACTTAGATTACCTTGTAGCAAAGATGGTAAGAAAGTAATTTGGCAAAGCTTGACACCGTCGTCATCCACATATTGAAGACCAATACGATCTAGGTTTACCAAAGAAACTACTGATAAAATAAACAACGAAATTAGTTATCTGTCTGTCAAGGAGTAATTTAATTTTTGAACTTGGAAGTGTGTAACACTGCAAGTGGTACTAAATCAATAAGTCGCTGTTGCAATGCATATGCGGATCCAGATCTAGAGACTTTAACAATCTGACGAAAAAGTTAACTATAACACTCGAAAGGTGTCCAGATTTTTGGCACTTGCTGCTAACTTCAAACCTCCGCAAATGTATGGCAGAACAAACATCGCCCTTCACACGTTTGCGAGTGCGTTAGTGTTTTCTGAGCAGGCAAGCGAATTCTCTTTGATATTTGAAAAAAACTGACATGACGGATCTGTGTGGAGCGTTTGCAAACCAGCCAAGCCAAAGAAGAGGGATTCATAGTTCGCAGGGGCTCATCAGATTTTGTGTTCAAAAATGGAACGGTTGACGTCCACTAAGCTGGAAAATGTTTATATCACCATCACATAAATGAGAAACAATACTAATGATGATGCGCAGAACGCAACTGCGATCTTGACTGAAAAGTCCTGCCTACCTGACTACATCTTTTTTGCCCTGCGAAAATTCAAGGCTTGCCTAGTTTCACCTCCTGTGTATAGTCTTCTTGTGTTGACGAAACATTTGCGTGTGACAGGCTGGTTCTGCTAGTTTCAATACACATTTCTTATGACTCGGTGATAATTGAATGAATTCCGTATAGAACATTTTGGATTGTACGGTGTGTATTCGTGGTATAAGAAAGTTGGATATATAATAACTTGTCATGTTGGCTTCAAACCGGACATATGGGATATGGTCCAACGAAATTGAAAGTATTTTGGGTAATAAAGTTATTTGTGAATAGGCAAACCGAATTTTTCCTTCAAATTACCCGATACTTTTACCCTACCTGATAAATCGAGATGATATTGAAAGATTGCTTAGAAAAAGGAACTATTGTCCCAAGGAATCTTTCAAACATTCCAGGTTTGTTCCAGTTGACCTGAACACTTTTATCTATGAATGTCTGTCATCAACAAAAGTCAGTTCCAATTAGTGCAAACATTAAGATCAATACAAGCAACAAACAGAGTCCCCTTTTTTCAATTGAGAACCATTCAAATTCGCTTCTGAAAAAAGCAGATAAACGGAGCATAGATAGAATTGTGTACCCTAAAATATTTTCCATAGAATCGAGAATCTTTCCAATCGACCTCTTTTCACATTTTCATCGTGATGATATGAAATTGAAATGGCATGCAAAAGACATTCATCGAAAAAAGTGCTTGGGTTGAGGGTTTTTCTGCTGCTCCACTATCGTCATCATAGCTTCCACCTTGCTTACCACTACTATGAACTCCTTTTTTGTGGATGCCTGCCACTTTGGGCAAAGCGGTGTTATTCGCTTGGAAGGAATCAAATAGTAACATTCACAAGAGGTGGGAGAAAAAATCAAGTCTGCTTTCCGTTGTGGATATGTTTTTGACAGACTGGATGACTTATGACTTTCACAGAAAAAAGGTTTAGAAAAGGAATTTCGATGGAAAAATAAAGGTGAAACTATAGCTACGAGTCTTGTGAAATTTGGAGGTGTAATAGATTCGATTTGATTTAGGAAGGGAAGTTCAACTTCTCCTTTACTTCCGAGCTGATAGGTATAGATTAACTCGTGTATGTAGACAGAAACATTGACGGCCATCATCTTATTTGCCTTCATTGAATTTTAGTTTCTATATATTTGACGAAGGACACTTCTTCAATTTGGTTACAGTACACTAGTCACAGGCAGAAGATTGGGGCAGCATTTCCATATAAACCTTTCAAAGGGCATTTTGAGAAGAACCAATCCAGGGCTCACAATTAAGATTATCGACTACTAGATAAAGTCAATTTCTGCAGAAGGATCTTGCATTGAATCTAAGGACAAAGGGTACGTATATATATATATGCTATAATATGTAAACACATGTATATGTATTTACATACTATATAGTATATTCACTGAGGATAAGATATAATGAACGCAAGTTTAGCAATGACCAGGATTTTGGCAGGATATGGAAATGAAAGAAGCCATAAACTGATTGATTCCCAGATATAGTAGATTATGATTGTAGCACAGCGTCTTCAGGAGTCTCCCTTCGATTGTGTTCTCCCATTCTGCATGTGCAGCTGGACCAGTCTACAATGAGGAGGAATATGAATTTATATGTTCACATGCATAGAAACGTACCACAGCTTCCTTGCGCTATTGAGTAAATACACATTCATGGCGTATCTTCAAGGAAACCAAGTGTCATCCTTTGGGGAAAATTTAACTACTTCTCGCATCCATGATCCTGGGCATTTTCGTATCGCTACTATCGTTTACAATGTGCAGAATGGAAGACTTCTAATGGTTCTATTGTTCGATTGACTGACGTGATTGGGTGAATCAGTGACATGGAAATGCTTTATTGAGATTGTCAAAATTCTATTGATCCTACACACACGAGTGGAGTATGGAAAGATATGGTATTTCGATATATTATTTCGAAGTATCTGATGCGAGAGTTGTACTCAAAGATAACATCATCTGCCCATTATCTTATTTCTATTGTTGTCAATGGGTAACAAATCAAGAATGCGTGAGGAATGTAAAGGTTTGCTGTATTAAAGCGGGACAAGTGTGGAAATTTTAGTCGCCATTGAGTTACGATGACAATCTGGTTTCATTTACGAGAAGACATTGATTTTTAGTGTTACGAAATGCCGGAACTGTAGAATATTTTGAGAATACAGTTAGCCATTCTTTCTCCTGTAGTAGGTAGCATAAATATTTATTATAAGTACCCGACAATCCGATTGGATCAGGTGCTTGATGTGTGTAACAGCACTTCATTGAAGACATTACAGGATTACAGTACCCTTAAGGAGGTAGAGTGGTCGGCATTGTGGTCGCCCATGATTATTATCCTGATTTGACTCAGGTACTCATTCATAGCACCTTCCGTACGATAGCTCAGTGCTGTAACCACTTATTTATCCGGTCAGTGATTGAATGTCAATCATTTATAAGAGCAAAAGGAGATTTCGATGGTCAAATGTCCATCCAGGGGGGGGGCATTTCGCGGCTTCGGCGGGGCGCCATTTGTAATGGCAAAATGAGATTTCCATGATCAAGGGACCATCCTAAGAGGCATCCTCTTAACTTATGGTCTGAGGATGCCCAGGCAGGGAGGGAACCTTTTGCTATCTTGTCTTAGTAGTACACCTCAAAACCGGGTCGTTACTTGCGTTTGTTTTTAGGATTACTTGCTTGTTTTGCAGCTAGATGCTGAAAAGTACAGAAGGCGGCCAAATTATTGGATCCCTTCATATTTTTCGTCTAATTTTATTGATATTTTTTCACATTAAGTATGTGATCTTGATGCATTCACATGGTAAGTACCCATTTATTCATTAGTTATTTTTTTGAATTAGCTTATGCATGACACAGCTATATATATACTTTTTTATTTTATTGTTTTTCATTATGAAGAAAAATAAGACCTCTGCCACAAATAATTTTTACTTTTTGAGATAGGAAAGTTGATAATTAATCAATCAACTCAATTGTATTGATAACAAATGTTTCGAGGCCGTCTTGGAATCAAACAAAAAGTTGGTGCAAAATACAATGCAAAAATAGGATCAATAAGGTCAGCTCGATGACGCATAAAAGAATGAGTTTTTCATGTCGACGTCCATTAAAGAAATCCCTGCTAGTCTCCGCGATAGTGAAAAAGTATGCCTTTCTGTTGAATCATCGGCTGACGAATGGCAACTTGAGATTTGTATACGAGGACAAAAAAGAATAATTTTTTTGAGAAAATGAGCCAAACAGGATATTTTGATCGGCGTGGTAATTCATTGAAAACCTCTGGGGATCAATGAAAAATAGAAAATTTACCAGAAAAATATAGTGAATAAGGTTCACAGTAGTCCTTATTGTGGTTAAGTATAGAAGTGATGAAATAAAAATAAGCTACATTAAATGCATTGAAAGTATACCAAGAGCGTAGTACGTGGGTACGAGTTATGATTCCAGTAAGAGACGGCTTCACAAATTCTAAGCATATTTCAAATGTATACTCAATACTTTTCGACAACATTACTAATTTTTCAAAATGACAAAATGATAAGTTTGTTACCTATCGTTCAGGAATTGATCCTACCGACTGTATCAAATCGTCATGGCGGGATGGCGATGGGTTCTGACTTCTCATCTTCCATTCTGTCATTACAATTTGGTACAGTATAGAGTGATTATTATGCACCTGACAAAAGAAACTGTAGTCATTGGCGAAACACTAACTTTCGGCTATAGCCCTTTCCACATGATTGTTAGTCCAAGGGCAAATGTAGTAGTCGAAGTCGCCTACTGGCCACGGCTCTTTCATCTGGAGCTGTTTACTGTTATTAATAAATTTTTTACCAGTTTTATTCAATAATTTTAGTCGATTTTCCTATTTCTATCGCCGATTCATCTACCTCGATGTTTCGGGAACTACTTCAACCCTACTTCAAGATGGAGCGATGGCGTATTAAGGCAGGCCTAGACCGGATACCGGTTGTTGCGCCGTTGATGATGATGATGATAATACGCATCCTTCATACAGGTCACATACAACAAGCGATAAATGGTGTACAGCGTAGCATTCATGATGAATGTGTCAATTCTTCATCGTGTCAACAATTAAACTCGTGCCCCTCGTGCAACTTTATGGAAAATTTTTCAAAAAAATCTTAGTTTAGTTTAAACTTCGAAGGAAATTTTGGTATTTATCCCTTTCATTTGAGAAATTTGTTCAGCAATTTACTAATATGTACTTTACATAAGCATTATATCTAGAAAAAGCATGCATTTGATGGACCGGTGTATATCTTTTCAAAAATGATGATGGTCGGAATGTTGCAGTGAACGGTAAGCACTACGGGGATCTTCTTACCAACTGTTTCGTGCCCCAGTTGCTGACATGTGGTTTCAGTAGGACGGCACCATATGTTTAAGCCACACACGCTATACAATTCATTTATTGAATAAAACATTTGATGAACGAATAAATCCACGAAAATGATCTGGCCTCGTTCTTGTGATTTGACTTGTTTAGATTAGTTTCTCCGAAGATATGTAAAATCGCAAACCTACCCCGATAGGCCAGAAATAGTCTAGCATTTGGAAGCTAACATTCAGCTCGTTATTGTTGAAATGCAACTTGATTACGTCATTGGTCCTATTGCTCCCGCCAGAGACAGAGCTCTACGGAGTAGTGAAAAATGGTATTATCACGCTTGTTGCAACGATGGAGCATTTTTGCTGAAAGACCCTCTCTATGAAGCCACGTCTAAAATATATTCGATACGTACTTACAGTTTTCGAAAGGCTGGCAGTCGCTCACCGAATCACGAAAATTCAACACTCCGCTAAATTTCCTGCAGATATCGCACGAATGGACTGTTACTTCCATCGCAAGTATTGCGAGAGAGCTCGAAAATGAGATAAACAATGCAGATAGTTCAAGTCCTCACATCAGGTAAACTAATCGGGTTGCCCGGGAAAATGTTATATAATATTGGCACATATGGCGCTTGATCTCGGTCCTTTTTGTTGATATTGTGCAAATGTTGAGCAGCATATCCTGTCGATTTGCAGGGAGGGTAAATCATCGAGGGAGCAACCACTCTTTCTTTTGTGCATTTGTAGTCAACTGCAATGGTCCAAATATCTCCACTTTCTCTTCGGTGGAGAAATACCACGTCTTTCTTTGAGAGTACAACGATAATACCGTTCAATCCAGTGCATATAACGTTGTGCGTTAAAGATTAGATTATCACATCGTCGAGCGCGCAGGCTAATAGCAGAGAAAGTATAGCGGGCCGGGAATTTTAGTTATTCATTTGCGATTTCGGGAGTGATCTATAAATTATTTTGGGCATAAAGCTCTTTTTCGAAGAAGTTTAGTGAGACATATTGACAATACAGCAAATATGATAAAAAATCACAGGCAATCTAAAGCAGTATCAAATTATTTAAGGACCTTGAGGAGGGAAGAAAATTGAAGCTAAAGACTGGTCGCTGTGATCACCGCTGCTGTCCAGTTTGAATACGAGGAGCTTCACCGGCTTCACTCTAATTCATTGTAACTACAAAAGGTCCCCTTAAACAGTTGCGTTTTACCTATATGCCACGCAAAGAGATACGACCATACAGCACCGATGGAAACCACTTTCACCATGATGCACGGTGGTTTACACCCAATTGATCGTTCAACAAAGAGATCTAGAGGAAGCGAGCTTGACCCCCCTCATTCAAAGACTTTGACGATGTGTTTGATACTTTTTATCCTGCAGAAAAGGAAAATTAACAGGCTTGGTGAGCCTTTCTCGTTTTGAACATGTCTTAATTGACAATATTAGCTTCATGGTCAAATCGCCTGTATGTTGACAATCGATCAAAGTCTTTCGGCTGAGACCATTGCATTTTATTTAACATGGCTTCCGAGATTTAGCCGCTCAGCAATTAAAACCAGCGTCCAAGGACCGCGATTAACTCTTTGTCTTCGTTACGTACCGCTATCAAAGAAGTTCTGGCTACGCAACCGAGGTCGAATAACATCAGGTCTCCATCGCTGGAGTATCTTCTTTTATAAATTTTCGTCAGAGTCGATCGGATCACAAATTCGTTAGAGCTAATTTGTTTTTCTTTTCATTTTTATGTGGGGCCAGCTTCCGTCTTCCTTTTCAGTGCATTGTTCGGAGAAGGACATCTTTGACAAATAACTGTAGAGACATCTGAAAAGGCCTGCCTGAAGCCGAAATGAATCAAGTGAGTTTGACGATAGCTTACGACTTGTTAGGTTTCATGAATTTTTTTTTCCAGTAGTTCTATTTGTTTGGGATTTTATAGATTTCGCGACTCTAACGTATCAATTTCGGAAGTTTAAGTTGAAATTTAATCAGTGGGCATAGAGTCTGCTGGAAAAGCTTTATGAAATATCTTACAAACGGCTACTTCCACGGGGTAACTTCGAGGTACTGTGGCCACAAATGTGACGTGTACGTCTGTCCATACCTCTTTTGCTAACTGAAAGTCACTTGCCAATTCCCTGGCGCCTTAAAAAGAAAAATGTTTGTCAAGGAAAGCCGTACTGTACCCTAAAAAACTATTGTGTCCCTTTACTGATTATAGTATATCTATGTTACAAACAATAATATGTCGTTTATACCTACAACTGACAGAAACTTTATTATGTTCCCTACTTCCAAGTATTTCAACCTGGCATGTGGCATTAAGCATTCTCCCAGGTGCCTGTACCTACTTTGCACAAGTGCCGGACACTATCCTAGAATATGTGTGGAGGTTTCATTACTGTCCTCATAGAATTTACAGGCAGGGTGGGTAGATATCCCTAGCATCCTTAGATGATAGTTTAGCCTGCAGTGACGAATGATTATTCCCACTATGATCAGCAGGTTATTTTCGGTGAGGTTTAAACAATCCTTCAAGCGCTTGGGTTCGTATCCCCCATAAGTGCTCTGGACTGATCTATTTCTGGTAAGTTCGCCCAGTAAAGTTTCCTCAGCCGTTCCTCCTCATTTTTCAACGTCCTGGCCATGAATAGATTTCCGAGTCTATAGAAGGGCTCTGGTCCGTATAGCGGCGGTGATGCTTTCTTCCTGAAGGAGGCACATCTGTCAGTGGCGTATATTTCCGCCTGCTGGCGTGCATACCTATTGATTCAAAGTGCGTTTTCCATGCACCAATAACCCCGCCACCTGCTCCCACTGCCATAAGGTATCCGTGAGTGTACGAAGTAATCATACTGATTTAAGCCGTGCGTCCATGCTACTCTCTCCCACTTTGCCCTGTTGCTCCAACGTGTTTCAAATTTCTTATCGAAGTGAAACCTTGTTGTCATGTTTATTTATTTATTTAATTTAACGGACAACAAACAGAGTATATTCCGATTAATTTTCGTCCTCAGGAGGAGGAGAAAGCAAAAAACTTATCCTACGTTTAAAACTACTTAAAGTAAGGAAGTTAAAAGGGCCAAGCTGTTCTGCATTATAATTTCGGCAAAGCCTAGGAATCAGGGAATAAAAATAGACTTCGAGCTCTGCATAGGGCACGTTGAAAATGTCTGCGCTACGTATGTTATAAGACGCAGGACGGCAGGTGATCTCGTTAGCGGCGGAGCAGTCCATCACACCCGAGGAAAGTTTAAAGAATGTGCATAGATCCAGATAGGATCTACGCTGTTGTAGGAAGGGAAGGTTCAGAAAGCGGAGGCGGGAGGGGTAGTCCACACGAGGGAAGCTTTTCTTAAAGAAGAGGGAACGGGTGAATTTACGTTGCACATTTCCAAGGACAAGACAATCACAGTTACCGCCAGAGAATTTAATGGACGGAGGGGATAACGGCAACGGGAGTTGCGAATGTGGGACCAGAAAGGTTTCAGATTCCCGCGCTTTGGTGTGTCTTCCACGCTCGACAAATATTCGTTTCTGGACTTACGTATTAAGGATTTGACCGAGGAACTAAGAGATTTGAAAAAAAACTAAGTCTGCAACGTTTCTAGATGACAGGAACTTCTTTCTCGCAGTCTGTTTTTGACGGTGTTTTTTGTGAATTTCAGTGGTGAATCAGACGGAGTAAGAGCGTAAGCACTTAGGAGAGGAGGGAACGTAACAAGGAAGAAGATCAGATAAAATGGTATAAAGTGTTGAGTGCTTGGTCACACGTAAATGGAGAGAAGAGGGGGACGCAGTTGATTGACGCCAGGGCTGAGTTAAGACCTTCAAAGTTCGCCTTACGAAAGTTGAACTTGGTAGGCTTGCGAGCGACAGGAGAGTGGAGTCGGGATATCTGAACATTGAACTGGAGAGCAGGATGTTATTCTTTGATATCAGTGATTCGGGATGCCGCGAAAAAAGAATATCAATTTTTCTTCGCTCACTTGTACTCCATTCTGAGGATTGCCCTCCTTGCCTGCATTTGTATGTGTAGGTGGAGAAGAGCTAATCGCAGGAGCATCTCTAGGGAAGCCGTTGGGCAAGCTCTCATTGCCCGACTGATATATACGTAGCCAGCTTTTGAAGTTTGTGTAACTCTCTGGCTTTTGCGGTGAGTTCAGTTCAATGCCCATATGTAATCATAAGGCCTTACTATTGCAGTATAGCAGTATTCCTTAACCCTTAAGCCAACTATATCTAATGCTCCACTCTGCACGTGCGGCTAACGTTTAAATTAGCGCATAATTGTGCCGTTCACTGCCAGTTTAGTTTATGAGCCCAGCCGTCATTAAGATTCATGACAGCCGATTTCAGATAGTGTTCGTATGGTCCGATTTTAAGAAAGCAAATTGTTTTGCTGCGAAATGGATTTCAAAAGGCGTCTATGGAATTTTTGGAATTGATTTTGTAGTTGCGGATGAATGGGAACTATTTCAGTTATATATTGTGTTACGGTGAAGCTTGCAGGTTCAACGATGATGAATGACTTAAAAGTCATGAGAAGAACTCAACTGCGACACCCTTAATCGAAGTTTTTTTCACTTATTATACCACTTTAAAAAATATCTACATTTATAACCATGTTTTAAATGAACGTTTGGGAAGCGCCGAGCGGAGTAAAGGACCTTGGTGAAGTGACCCTGCATTTGGGGATAGAGGCAGGGGAAGTCGGATTGAAGATAAACCAAGGTTTTCCATCATCATTGCGTCACCGCACTGTTTCTCTTTGCATGAATGTGTAAAGCATTGAAGGCATTGGTCAATTAGTATATTTAAGTAGTGTTGTTTCTGCCAACGGTGAGACCGAGCGTCGCTCGACGCATTAAAAGCGCTAGCGTTGCCCCTCGTTATTTTATTTAAAATGTGGAAAGGTAGCTAATTACCATCAACTTCAGAGTATATAGGTTGTACATTAAGAAACGGCGTCAACTCCTTCACTGGTTATACTATGTAACGGAGCCGACGGATCCAGGATGGCCGACAAGAAGGCCACGCTGGAAATACAACGTGTAGAAAGAATATATTCGGAAAATCATGGAAGGACCTGAAACATGTTGCTGACATGCGATGTAATATTTAGGGGTAAATGATGACCCAGAATAATATTTAATTTCTAAAAAAAATAATTGGGCAATTTTAATATTTCTGCTGCTTGAATGAAGTTACGATATAGGGAGAAAGGGAGGGTAATATTTCCTTGATCTTCACCTAAAGCTTATTGCAAATGCTACCCTTATTAAAGCCAGTTGAGTCCAGTCCATTAGGTAGAGAAAACCCATTTAAGTGATTAATGCAATTGCCATCAGATACTTTTTCAAATTTTAAATACGATCCTTTCGATGTAGGAGGATACATCCTGGGGTTATGACAAGCTGATTGATTGATAAAATTTTGCTGAAAATATTCTGGCACGTGCACTCTTGGCGTTCTTCTAATACCTTCTCACACATGTCGGCCCGTATTCTTTTAAATTTTGATAAATTCTCTGAGCTAATATTCGCGAAAACCATTTCTACATCATTAATATTTATTATTTTTCCAAAACATTACAATGTCATGTTTTTATGACACCGTACGAGTCACGACCGTGCCGCATTTAATATTATCATGTGTATCAATATTTTGTATAAAACATATAATTCGGTAGTATCAAATAACGCAGACAGTGTACACCATATGGAGAGTGGTTTCACTTGATATACTCCACTCAGTCAATGTTTATGCTTCCTAAAAATACATAAATTATGGTTTGCCATAAAGCTATCCATGTCCTCTGGTAAAGCTGGGTGGAGGAGCAGCATATGACCTAGGACAGTGAAGGAGGGTAGGTGGTTTCATCACTGGGAGACAAGGACGCATTGTGTCTTAAGTGATGGCAGCAGCTTCTTTAGCATTCTCTGTTTTTTTCTTTTCTGGTCCATTAAGCAATATCTTAGAAGATAATGGAAATACTTTTATTCACACCCATTTGTATGTCCCTATGTATGTATATGTTTTGAAGTGTTGAAAAGGGAATATTCTTTTTGTTATATATTGAGTTTCTTGGTTAATGAGTCCTTTAGTTTGGTGCCGCTTTTGTCAATATTTTCTAACTTATGATACCTGGGTTAGTTTTCATGATCAAAAATGGAAACTCAACCCTTTTAAATCCTGACATTTTTTGGGTAAATTTAATTGGGTAAATTTAATCAGTACAGAACGATGATCGTTGTCAATAGACGAGTACAAGTGACCGCGACCGCGCATGATTGAGGATTGATGTTTGCCAGTTTGAAAACTGACTATATGTGAATAATTCGCAAACTACATATGGCTACATGAGTCAAAATACTGAACTGAACAAGACGGCACTGAAGGACGTAGAATAAGAAATAATAAATAAATTGTTTTACTGGAACTTGCACTACGTCATAGAAGAACTACTGTGCCCCTTTTACTGGTATAGTGTACATATTAACTATTAGTATGTTTAGCAAACCTATCTCCGACAGGAATTTTAATAGTATTTAATAGTATTTCAACTTGGCATTTGGTACTAAGTATTCTGCCAGGTGCCTCAACCTACTTCATACATGGGAAGGGCATTCTCTTAGGGGTTTCGTCATTCTGCGCACAGCACCTGCAGACAGTGCCCGTAGATATCACTAGCACCTCGAAGTGATAGTATAGTTGAAAGTAACCAGTGGTAACACCCTGGAATGCTGTATTTCTGGTAAGTTTAGCCAGTATAGTTCCCTCAGCCATTCTTCTTCATTCAGTGTCGTAGCCATGAACCCGTTTATAATTCCATAGAACGGTTTTGGTCCATCTAGAAGCGGCCCTGCTCTTTTCCTGGCCTACCTGCTGCTTCATTGCCTTCTCAACCATCATGGCTTGCAACGCAGAGTATCCAGAACTTATTGTGAGCCGAGCGTATTCAGTCTCTTAAGGCATTTCTATACTAGTTTAGAGTTCACCTGAATGGAGTGCCTTGATCGTTTGTTTTGTATTTGTTAGTTCTCCTAAGGGCTCATCAACTACCATATTCCACATAAGCGGTGATGTCGGTATTTCTATTTGGCTACTCTTTAGTATTCTGGGCATCCTGAAGGCCAGGGTGTTTCCCGCTCTTTTGTGGAGCAGAGCATCTTATAGCTCGGTTTATGATCTGTAATCAAACGCTCCTTGATGTCCAAGAATGCACACAGTACCACTTTTTACATTTCTATGACATCCTTTATTACATCCGTCAACTGATACAGAGCAGTTTCGATCAACCGTCCTGAGAGGAGGAAGGGACCTGTTACTTGAAGGAACCCGCGGGCATGCGCTTCTCGTAATGCGCAACGCTGTTCCACTTGTCAGTGCTCCTCAGCATCAGTCCGAGAATGTTGTGTAGAGAAAGCTTCCCTTTGTTTAAATAAAGTTGTTGACGAATACCCTCCTTCCATTGCAAGGACACAGCTGGGTTAGAACATTTTCAGTCTCATCATGCCTCTGATTCAGCCAAGCACCTAAGTTGCTAATGAACCGCGTTGTCTATCGGTGTCTTGTCCACATTTTGCCAAGAAATTTGCCACTCATTTAATGTACATTGCTATTCTTTATGCGCAACCACTTCTCTTGGCTCTTTTATATTACACTTGTGTATACCAAGAAGGGTAACGGTAATCACCATCACGTTCGGTTCAGAGACAGTGCGGTAGGCAGATGCCAGCCAAAAAGTTCCGCGTCTTTTTACTTACGCAAGGTGTTTATGATATACCTCCTTGCCAAGAACATCAGCCCATGCTAGTACACCCTAGAGCAGTGCGGACTACTTTGTACTCATTAGAAGACGTCGCCTTCAAGACGTAGGATTTTCGATATCATCCATTTTAAGGCTGAAACTTTAGCTGTAGCCTTGTCCGCTGTTACTTTGATTTGCGTGAAAAAGCTTACCTTTGAGTACAGCGTCATTTCAAAGTACTTACTTAACCGTTGGTTTTAAGTTACGGTACGGAAGGTCGCGGTTCAAATCTCACTGGTGGCAGTCAGATTTGTATCGTGATTTGACGTCGGATACCAGTCGACTCAACTGTGAATGAGTACCTGAGTCAAATCAGGGTAATAATCTCGGGCGAGTGCAATGCTGACCACAATGCCTCCTACAGTGTACTGTAGTGTACCGTTACGGTTTTGAATGAAGTGCTCTAACACACTTCAAGGCCCTGATCCAATATGGATTGTTGCGCCAATGATTATTATTATTTAAGTTGATTATCGCCTTGCAGATCGATATGAGATGCAGGATCGAGATCCTCTTTTTGCCAGGATGATTACTTCGGTTTTTTTCTAGTGCAAAGTTGAAACTATGAGCAGCCTTCCAACTGCTTACCTGTGGCATGAATATGTCAAATCTGCGTTTTGCCTGTTTGACAGTGCGTCTAGCCAGAAGCACCGCAACGTCATCTGCATAACCGACCAGACGCGACTCTTCTAGCATGTCGGGTCTTACCAGACTCTCGTAGGAAGCGTTCCAGAGGTTCGACTCGTGGATGGATAATCCTGCTCCTATTCTAACCCTCTGGTATCTCATACAGCAGGGAGTGGTTTCTCGGATAATCTCTTAATATCCGTAAGAGATACCTCGGCAGGTGGAAAATATTGTTTAGCGGGCGTTGCATGTCTTTGCTCCTTCTCAGCCTTTGTCCCGTTCACAAACGGGGTCGGCTCGTCGTGATCGGTTTCGTCATTTAATTTTATCAAATGTCTGATGTGGATGTAATCGCGAGGCTTTTAAATCCCCATCCAGCATATCAAGCCACTGTTGTTTCGGTCTGCCTTTTGGTCGTTCGCCATCGATTTCGATGTTGAGACTAATCTTGGAAAGTGATCTCTTGTTAGCACGAATTACGTGACCATACCATTGGAGACGCCTCTCTCGAAATTTTTCCACGATCGATGCAACCCCATAACGATCGCGAATATCCTCATTTCGTATGTGATTAAAACGTGTCATGCCACTAGTCCAACGCAATATCTTCGTCTCCATTATCGCAAGACGCCGTTCATTGGGTTTTAGAGTCGGCCAACACTCAGAACCATAGAGAGCGACAGGACGGACGACATTCAGGTAAATCTTAGATTTGAGACGTTCGTTGATACGTCGATCACAATGATCACCAGTTGTGGAACATCACTTCATCCAGGTTGCGTTAATGCGTGAAGCAATTTCATAACGCAATTTTCCATTGGGTGATAGCGTTGATCCGAGGTATTTAAATCGCTCGCCGTGTTGCATGAGGCGGTCATTCCATTTTTGGACAAATTGCCGCAGATCATTTTTGCTATCAGATGCTAGGAAAATATCATTTGCATAAAGCAGTGTGTAGGGCGCTGAACGTTGCATATCCCATGTGACAGTGTCCATAACAAGAACAAAGAGGAGTGGTGAGGGGACACTTCCTTGATGAACATCAACAGAGACACGAAGCGGGTTTGATACACCCGCCATACTTCGAACTTTACTTTTGGGATCGTGGTAGAGCAATATGAACCCAGTGCACGAGTTCTTTTGGCACTAAGTGTTGTCGTAAAGCATACCAGATGAGTTCGTGTGGCACACGGTCAAACGCATTCTTTAGATCCAGAAATGCAATGCAAAGAGGGCGATGCTTCTCGTGGTGTTTCTCCATGAGTAACCGTGCAGCGTGTAGTCAGTAGTTCCGCAGTTCTTGACAAATCCGGCTTGATTCACGGTTATTTCAACGATTTCGCGAATACGGTTGTCAAGAATGCGTTCAAAAATCTTCATGGTATAGGAAAGTAGCCGGATCGGACGGTAATTTGAACATTCTGGTGGACTACCTGTCTTTTTCCATATTGGAACAGTGGTACTTTCTTGTCAGTCAGATGGTGTTCTTCCTTCCTGAATAACCCGATCAAAGAATTCACCACAGTGTTGGGTCCCAGTTCTTCGCTTTCCAGAACTCAGATGCGATGTGGTTAGGTCCTGTGGCTTTTCCCGATTTCATTTATTTTATTGCCTCCTGGACTTCAGTTGCGCTGACAGTGAAGCCCATGGTGTTTAACGTAGGTACCTGTCGTGGAGACTTAATCCTACGGTCCTCTTCAGACACGGATTGATTTTGTGACCACAATCAGAGCCCCGCTGAGACAAGCAACAACGGTACTAGTCTATACCAACTGCATGGCTTAGCATTCATACTGGTGGTTGCAAGAGTTACCTAAATCTCTACCGAACTGAGGAGTACGGCACCCGTATTGAAATGCAACACCATGCCGAGGTCCGAAGGTCTCTTCTCGCTTGAGTACAACCACAATCATCATGAAACTCCCACTAGTGGGTCCAACCGCAAATAACCGAGCTGCACTCACATACAACTGGAGTTCACCCGAAGTATGAGAGTCCAGGGGCTTTCCCGGTTCCCATGGTACCAGTATACCCCTGGTAAGGTTTCGTGACCAATTTGCCACGTCAGATGAGTCCCCAGACTCGGGTCTGATCGCCCTAATTGGGCATTTGGAGCATTCGCCTATTGCATCACGGCCGGCAAACCAAAGTGAGTACAGAGTCTCCCGGTGCCACCACTATGAGGGTTTTCCTCGGCCACTTGGTTTTGGCTCAGCCGACAGGGTTGCCGCCCCCTCTTCCTCAGCGCCACCTCTGAGCACCAGTTGCGCTGACAGGTGGAACTGGTCCCAATGTAGGCAGTGATTGTGGAAGTGGAAGATGAGCAACTTCTTCAGTTGAAATCTGCTCGAAGTATTCTCGCCATTTATTCGTTGCGGTTCGACAGTTGGTAAGAAAAGTACGGTTCTTGTCATTGACGCAACAGATGTGTTCGATAACCTGTGTACGTTACGGCTTTTAGCAAGTCGATACAGATCTCCCTCGCCATCCCGAGTGTCCAGTTTATCGTAAAGATTTTTATAATGGTTCGCTTGTGTGACAGCGACTTCTTTCTTTGTTTCCCGGTCGACATTCGTATAAGTTTGCCAATTGGCCAGCGTTTTATCGTCGACAAATTTGTGGTAAAGGCGTTTCACGGACCTTCATTTCAACATCATCATTCCAAAACCAAATATCTTGTGATGTACAGCCTACCCGGCTTGGTGACCGCGAGGGTTGTAGAGGCCGCTTTGTGGATCGTGTCTTTCATTTGGATCTATGATTCTTCAACATTCGGTAATCGTATGAATGAGACCGTTTCTTCTTTTTCCTCACTAAATCGCCACCATTTAATACGCGGCGGGCCAGTACGTTCCTCACGCTATTTTATCGGTGGCTTAATTCACAGGAAATTAACGGCCGATGTGGGGGTCCGATGATTTCATAGGGAATGGCTTTGCATTCAGTGACGGCAGAGTTCGTCCTTTCATCTTATGAAATTAAAGACATTTCTAACATGAAGCGTTGCGGGGTCACCACCCGTCGAGTTTGGCAGCAGGGTGCCTCCGCTCCACGCTGGCATCTACGACTTGCATGATAGCATCCATTGTGGATCTCCCTGTTCTAAAACCAAACTGTCGTGAGGATAAGTCTCCGACAGCACGTATTGCCTCAACCAGCCCACTTCTGAGGAGCTGTTTGAGCACTTTCTTGGAAGTGGGAGGTCACTATCAATAATAGGATGCGAATATGTGCATAAATCAAATGATTTCAGAACGAAGCCAATTCCTTGACTCTTGTTTAGAGTGCTACAAATTATAAATTCAGTCCTTTAAAAATCAACCCGTAATCTCTCATATAATTTTGTGTCAAACGACATTTAGGCGAGTTGTGGAAAGTACTGATTATGCACATGAGTGAATACTTCTGTTGCAACATATTCTGGGCTAACAACGTCTTCCTACAGCGGCAAATGCCATATTGGATTGAAATTTTTAGTAAGGTTACTTCAAATGCTCTGAAAGTTCGCATCAAAGAGCATCCATGCAAACGACTGAAATTCCAGTGTAGAAAATAAATCAACGTTCCCTGAACAACGGACTCCAAACATCAAGGTTACATTTCACCTACATTCGCCCCACGAACTCTCAGCATCGGATTCCTCCTGGTAACCAACTTTACGTTGCCTGCACACCAAGTTCCTTTCCCAATGTCCAGGTCCCAGCAGGCATCGCCATGCGAAGGAGTCCAGGCACACTAGAAATTGACTCAGGCTGCTTACTTGAGTGGAAACATCAATTGCCCTTTCTGGTTATTGGTTCTTGCTTTATGAATTTCGATGAATCGCCCACTCTTCAGGATAATGGCTGACTGGTTTTGCTGCCAGAATTTTTGACGGTGCGCGCTATCGTCCCAGATTTATGGGCAATGATGCACGAGTCCATCGGATGGCCCGGCCAGCCGGCATCCCCACAATGGAATGCAATGATGTGTTCCGCACAATTGCTAAGTGGTTCCATTGTTGTACAATCGGGTCATAATTGATATACCATTCTGGTCGTAATTCACAACACGCCAGGTCTTGTAGCATCCATTCTCATGCACGGCAGTATGAATGCCAAAGGGGGTGAAATTGCCCGGGTTGAGTGGGAAAACGTCTGGCGATAAGCGAGTGGAAACTTTTTCGAGCGGGACACTAATTTAGTGGAAATAATAAATAATGCTGATATTAGCAAGGGGAACCTATGCATAAAATCTATTTATGTATATGTCCTGCTTTCAGATGGGTTTCCACGGAGTTAATGGGCTGTGAAACGAAATACAGATTCAAACACCGTTTATGTCATTACAAGAAGTTTTTTCGATGAAATACTTGCATTTGGCAGGTTTCGGGCAGGAGTTGTATAGCAAGCGGGGGTTTGTTCCAAACTTGATTCCTGCGATTTACAACATCAAAGCTTGCATGCACAAAGAGATTAGGAATTGCTACTTTTGATACTTACATCTGAAATGAATAAGTTACGCAACAGTTTTGTTCGGTTCCATCTGACCAAAATCAAGCATTCACAGGCTACAAAACATAAGTTGCAATGTTCGCTTCCATAAAATAAAAATGAAAATTCATTTCAGCAAGGAATTTATGGATGGAGCAGTGGAGCATTATTAGTAGTCATGCTCTTTGTAGGTTCGTTACGGGTCCAGTTCTCATTCATGCATTCCCTATTTATGGGAATTATATGAACATGTTTTGTTGGGTTAGGTTGAACTCTATTTTGGAGTGGCCAATCCCTGCACAGAGTCGACACAGTAAGCGTGGAAAAGGTCTGCCGCAGCTCGGGGTCTTATGTTCTTATCAGATGTAGTATATGAGCATTAGTGGTATGGCTACTGGAACGGTAGCCACTTTGATAAGCTCCGGTTAAATGATGTGTCTATAACTACGGAGAAGCATCAGCTACAGAACTTTCGCAGATGGAAAAGGACATCAACACACAACCAATCACTTGTTGATTAACAGAAAATAGAGAATGAAATAGCAGCAGGAATCGATTAGATCGCCATCCATGTGTGATGGTTTTAACTCTGGTATGCCTTTGGTCCTGATTTCAAATTTGCAGATTTGCATGTCGCGTCCTGCTTTGAAATTTGATAAAGAGGACATATACGGGCATGTGCACATTGGAATTTTGGCAGATGTTTCGAGTAAACCAGATTTCCATGCAAAGCTTTTCAAATATCAACATTGACTCTCAGTGTGTATAGCAATGCAAGAGGACAAAGAACAAATGGATCTGAACTGAAAACTCTAGAACTATGATATAAACTGCACGTGGCATGGAATTAAAGGACTAACAAAAAGTCACAGCTTATATTTAATGTAACCATAATAAGCGTTGTTCATAGGTGTAATTCCGGCGCTTGAAGGCACTTTTTTCGAAAATCAAAGGCAATTTCAAATCAGCCAAAAACCACATCGGAATTCACAACTCCGTGTCGGAATTGCTCGACTGGGTTGTTAAGTAAATCCACGTGAAACCAATGTATACGGAACAGCTATCGTTCCCCAAGGCACTATCGAATAATCGCGCTCAGATTGACAGTTTAACATCATTTTCACTACACGGGGCCCATGCTGAGTTCAGGCTTCCCAAATATCCTTTGCGGAATGTGCCAAAGAACCCTAATGCCCGCCAAATGCGTTAAAAGCATACAAAGATAAGTACGGAACAGCAAAAACGATCGAACGACAAAGGTAGCAATGAACAATAACAAAAACCACTTTCGAAAACCAGCCAGCAACAATGTGTACACTCGTGCATACGTATATATCAATACCGGAAAGGATTTTATGCCCGCAGGAATACATTTCGCCGTACTTTCGTACTTGCTCGTTAGATACGTCCTTATTACCCGTATTGTATTCCCATGCGCTGAGATATAATCGAGACAATGCTTCAGTCTGAAGGAGCGGGATACCATCTTCGTCTGATATGATGGTATTTTTATGAGTTTTATTTGAATTGATTGCTTATCGATCGCAGACACTCCCGGCGATTTCGTCCCCCAACCCGCCCCTCCATTCCTCTGCCGACATATTACATACCTTGTTATCCCTTTGCTACGGCAATTTACCTTTTCTGCTAAATAATTCGTTTGAATGCTGTTGTTATATAAAAAGATATTTTATGGGATGGTAGTGTATTTTTGTTGTTATTCACTTTATTATTTAATGATTGATATTAAAGATTAGCTTTTATATTATGGGAGGTATTCAGTGAAACGGATAAGCACAGGCACACAAAGGACAATTGGCAGTAAAGTTGAAATGAACAATTATGCTGGATAATGGAGCGCATTGAAGGGTGATAGTAAAATGATGCTATGCATTTCGAGTTAGGAAGCATCTATTAAAAATGTTTACTTGCTTTGTTCGGAAACGATAAAATTAGAGTGTCACATAAAGATAATGCGATGCAGAACATAATGAGAGAGCGTTATAGATTAAACTAGTGTATCAGCGTCCGGGAAAATGGTGTTTTGCGCAATCTGCGAGGTTTATCTTTCAGTTTTCCGCTTAAATCCATTACCAATTTTAATTATGTACCTTTTAACGTGCCTTTATTGCTAAGTAGTAATAATACAAGAGTGTATTTAATTATCTAAAATGAGAGGGATAATATTTAACTTAAGTCCCAAAAATATTCGAGCGGGGAGAATATCTCTAACAGCTCGTAACTTTCAACAAAATTATAATGATGTACGTGTTTGTTCTGCGAAACTATAATACATATATTAGTCGCCCAGTTCATACTACAAGATTCCCCACAGGAGTCCAGATTCACCTTTCGCAGGATCCCAGTATATTTAGCATGTACTATAAAATGAAATCGGATGGCCTCTAATAGTGCAACACTACATATAAGAACACATGATTCTGTAAGACCCAAGGAAATATCTGAAATTAAAAGGAATAGTCTTTAATCCTCATTTGGATGCGATCTCATCAATAAGTTTCAGAACGCATTATGCAGTGTATAGTGGAAGACAAAAACAGAAATGAACCAACTAACCTTTCTGAACATCACTCTAACGGGAAGGCAGTCTACATTCGCTTCCAAAATTAAGCGGAGAAGAGGAACTAATCAAGCTAGTTTTTCGCCCCCACCATTAGCTCAATACATAACATAAACAGCACTAGAGAAGGATGTTCCCGAAAAGTAATTCTGGCAGTCACTTGAGTTCTATTTGTCGCAGTGAAAGTTTATCGATTTGAGGTGTATCTGTTCACTTTTCCTTAAGATGCACATGGGCAAACGTTACAACGAACAAACAGGTGAAGTGGGAGTGGGAGAAGAAATTTGCAGTAGACTTTTTTGAGGAGGCATCTACAAATTGACCCCCGACTCCCTACCTGTAACGAAATGGATGGCGACAATATTGAAAATAATTTACATACGCGGAACTGTAACTGTGTATTTTTTCTTCAAAAATATTTTTTTTAAGCCTACACAGATTGAGCACACTTACTTTCTGGACGTGGTTGGTATATAAAAAACACACATTAAGTTTATTCAAAAGGGGAACATAGTAGGTCTTAGAAATCCTACATGGTTTTTTTAATTGAAATCTCCATTGACACGCAGTACTGCGCAATTGTATTGCTCCTTAACCTAGACTAGAATTCCGCAGTCAAGAACCTATCACCTGAAGCAAGCAATTCCTAAAAGATACATATTTTGAATTTCTTCGAAAAATGCACGGATTTTAGAGTCGCTGTGGCATCATTGTTAAAGTGGCTTCCAGTGACGGTATCTCATCCACAGCATCAAGTTGAGACCCTTTGTGCTGATATAGAGAAAGCAGAAAAACTCGACGACAAGCGCCTGGTCCAGAACAGTTAGGTGGAGTGTAAGTTTCTCCGGCGGTCACTATGGGGCCTAAGCCAGTGGCTCTCACATATATTAGAGTATAATCTATTCATTGTTACTTTCGCTTTATAATGTAGTTTGCCTGTGTCAACTTTCCAGCGGAAATTATGATACGTTGCAAAACAATGTTTAGAATGCTTCTTAATTTCGAGCGTGCAATTTTATTTTACCTGTAAATGCATATTTTCAGATGCGATATACTATGTCTTCAAGCGTTCCATTATGGCCGAAAAAGTGATGGAAATTATCACTGACGCATACGAAACAGTTGCAACGGGCTAAAAGGTAAGGAACTGGACAAGTAATGCATGCAACAAAAAATTTGCGAGTGTCATTTCCTATTGTTTTGGATATTGAGGCCTATGTCAGTTATCGAGATATCATCAGCGGGGATTATATGACCACCATCGAAGACGCCTGTTTTGCAGCTCCTCTGCCATTGGTTCAACCACATATTCGTAGTGGATGTCCCTATTTAAGATGTAAACATAGCGTGATATGCCACTATGCGACAATCCCTTAACAGAATAATAAAGCTAGGTAGCATTGATTTTCTTTAATAGCAGACTAGCACTCGGAATTATAGTGCGCTATTTAATCTCGGTTGCATGGATGGGTGAAGTAGGTACTTTCATGGGGTAGTTCATCATTGGCGGAGAGTATCGATTCTTTTTCTTCTTTAGCTTTTATGCCGTTCAGTAGCGTCAGTGGGTGGAGTAGAGAGATTTCCAAATCACCATCAAGCAATCGTTGATGTCGTGTCCTATCGATTTCGATTACCAGGTCAATCTTAGCAAGTGGGATGCCCACACCATCGAACACCCCTCTCGCAATTTTTCCATGATCAGCGCAACTACATATCAATTTCAGATGTGATCATGTCTTCATTACTGCGAGGTGCCGTTCATTGTCTTTGACAGTTGACTAGTACCCAGAACCACAAAAGGGCAATAGGGCTGGCGGCACTGCGGAAGATTTCGGATTTCAGAGGTTTGTTCGGGAGTGCCATTTCATCCGAATTGAACTGATGCGTCAAGCAATTTCATAACGCAATTCACCGTTGGCTGACAGCATTCATTCGAGGTACTTAAATCGCTTAGTTCTGGGTAGGTCATTACCACTGACTTCATTGTGGTCGATTGTCGAAAAGTTTGCTTGGACGTTGGATGTTCATCGTAACAGTTTCCATGACAAGAAAGAAGCGGGGTGGTGAGAGGGCGCTTCGTGAAGAACACCAGGAGTGAAGGAGTTTGAAGTCAAAAGCGGAGTCCTTCAGATTTGTATTTCGTCATCGATATTTTCTTCTAGTGGAGACGTAGTTAGTTAGTTAGTGTTGCCTTGGAGAGAGTATATGTGGGGAGGGACAGTAAACAAGCTATGTCCAGAGGTCCCAATTACGCTGATGGCATTTGTTTGCTCTTTCACCGAATCATCGACCTTGACTAAATGGATCCGGATTTTAGAGGCAAGAACTGAAGATAAACAATAATAAGTTTAAGGTTCTCAGTGTGACTGGTTAAGGCATTCACCCTATTAATGGCCATTATCAAACGACTTGTACATCTAGGAACCATTGTTTTTGCGGCGACGACACCGATGATGAACACAGATGCACGTTACCAGGTTGAAATGAAAAGGAATTAACTGGTTTAAATTTCGACAGCATCTATCTAATAACGAAGCTCTTAAATCAAATACATAATAGGCTACATCTGAAAATGGGAAACTAGTTCCATCGTCCTGGTAATATTCCAAAATGTGTCATGAATTTGCTACTAAAATCGGGTATTATTGTGAGGGGCAACAGTATACATATGTCAATGTGTTTGAGAAAAAACAGTTGAAAATAATTGAATTGGAATTATAGAAAGCTCTGAAGCAAAAAAGTTTTTGCAAAAACTGGCTTTCACTCCAATTTCGGCGCTGAAAAGGGGTAGGCCTTGGCACATTAATAGCATCTGAAACTATTGGGATGAAAAAGCTTTAAAGGGCTAAGTAGTCTGGAATTGAAATATAAAGCGTTGATATACAAGGTCATCATAGCACCTATTTCCACGGAGTCTAGAGAGGGAATAGTCTGCTAGTGGACTAACGTTGCTAATAGGTTAACAGATGGAAAAAGCGGGCTGAAGGCTAATAAAATCCCAAAACACATAAACTGTGTATGTGCTAAGTGAGTATCGGTTTAAGTTTCCTCTGTTTCCTTATGGTTGTCACCTTGGAGTAAACAGTACGGCGACGGCAAGTAGTATGATGACGTGCTTGAAAGCAAAAAAATTAGTTTCTGGGCCAAAGGATTCCGGCACTTGCAAGAAAGCTGGGGATAAAGAACCCGAACATTGACAGAAGGTCTTCAAGAAGAAGAGACGGCAGAAATATCTAGAAAGAGCTAAAAAACCAGGGGAAGGGGAAAAAGGAAGGAGAAAAATAAGAGGAGGGAAATAGTACTGAAACAAGACTCAGTCAGCGGCCGCAAATTTCAACGCTATTAGGAAGATAAAGACTGGTCAATATTTTTAGATTTCGGAGAAGCGGACGCCAAATGACAGAGAACAAGTGCTGGGGGGAAAAATGGCACAAGTAGTCTGTGCTGTAAAAAGCTAAAGGAGAGGGAAAATTAGGCGCAAGCCCACTGACCATCTACTGGTTCAACACGTACTTTGTTTACGAACGTAAATACAGTATGTGAGAATTCACAAAAGAAGACAAAAACAATATTGCGAATGCGCATGGCAGGTGGAATGATGAAGGACGACTCCGATACGGCAGTGATCTGATAACTCGGAAACAGCCAGAAATGAAAGCTACAAACTTCACGCGAATGCGCAGTTATCTGACACCTACATTGAACAAGTCACAGTCTCATCGATGGCAAAGCAGCCGAACTGGGGGGAACTTTATTAGTAACAGTATTCTTTAATTCTAAAGTAGTTAAGGGGACCTACAAAAGAAGAACTAGAGAAATGAGGATGTGTGGAAACCATCAGAAAGTTTATCTATATTAACCCCTCTTACAGTATCGGCAAACAAAAAGACGGGGCACAAGCTGCAAGACATTTATATACCTCATACAAGAACCGTGGGTTGTTGATGGGGTAGTCAGGGGTCTAAACTTCCAATACGCTGATCTATTGTATGCCAATGGAAGTGATCGACCCCGCACCTGTATGGTAGTCTCAAAAGACTTCCAGGCTAATTTGGTTAACGACATATGTGATGGCGTCATCACATCGGCTAAGCTTACCATAAAAAGTCAACAGGGAGATGAAGAGATACTATGGTGCTCTGCATATTTTCCCTACGGCGCAGAAGACGTTCCCAGTGGAACGTTCATCAGAGCTATCCAATATGCCAAAGTAGAGGCAGGGGGGTAATAGCAGAATGTGATGTCAATGCTCACCACATATGTACATATGAGGAACATCAATGCAAGAGGATCGAGACTACTGGAGTATCTATTAGGAACTGATTTGCAGATCCTAAATTTGGGTAATGAATCCATTTTCTTCAACGTCATCATCGACATCACGGTGGCATCTCTTGACATCGCGGCTCTGATCGGAGAGTGGAGAGTATCAAACGATATCACACTCTCGGATCACAGACACATTGATTTCGTAATGGGCATGGATCCACCTCCACCCACTCGATTTCGGAATCCGCGGAAGACAGATTGGGTGATGTATAAAATAAAATTGAGCGCCCGAGTCGCGATCCCTGGGAAACGGATCAAATCCATTGCTGGAATTGAGAAGACAACCCAGATGATCACAACTAGCATGAGAGAAGCTTTCGAAGAAAGCTGTCCACTCAAGATGCCAAAGAAGGGTAAAAAACCCTGGTGGAACTCGGATTTGGGTCTCTCTCAAGGGTGAATCAGTCACAAGCTAGAATCTAGCTATAAAGAGGCACAGAAGGCTCTAAAGAAGAGCATAAGATCGGCTAAACGATCATCATGGAGACGCTTTTGCAAAGAGACTAACTCTCTTGATGTTGCTGGTTTATTTACGTTTACAGAATGGGAAGTACGCAGAAAGCGATGAAGAAACGGCAACCCTTTGCTTGAAGTGAACTTCCTAGGCAGCATCCAGAATTTAGTCTCGGGGCCAATAGGTGCATACGGCCCTCAACTGAGAGACAGGAATCTGGCATGCAAAGCAGTATCACTGGAGCGAGTCAAATGGGCATTTAACTCGTTCCATAGATACAAGTCTGTAGATCCGGCTGGCATCATCCCTGCGCTAGTAACAGAGGGAATGGATGTCTTGGGTCTACACACTCGGAATATATATCGCGCATGCCTAGCACACGCTTATATTCCAATTAAATGGCGGGATGTGAAGGTGTTGTTCATTTCCAAACCAGGAAAACCCACCTACACAGACACAAAAAGCTTTCGACCGATCAGCCTAACGTCCTTTCTGCTAAAAGGACTAGAAAGACTAGTAGATCGGTTCATAAGAGATATACAGATTCCTAAGTGGCCACTTCACCATAGGCAACACGCCTACCAGAAAGGCAAATTCACGGAGACAGCGCTCCATGAAGTTACAGCAAAAATTAAAAAGGCAATTTTCGAAAAATAATACGCATTCATGGACATCGAAGGTGCCTTCAATTATGCCCCATTCGCGGCAATTTGTGATGCGGCAAGACAGCATGGAATTGAACCGTTGCTAATCAGTTGAATCCTTCACATGTTAGAGTGGAGAAAAATCCGCATATCGGTCGGCCAGAAGTCTATTGAGAAGGATGTCTTAGCGGCTGCCCACAGCGAGGGATTCTCTCCACTGTTATTGCTTTTGGTAATGGATACCCTGCTGTGGCTCCCGGAGGACAAAAAAGTCTTCGCATAAGCATTTGCGGACGACCTAGCCGTAATAATTACCGGCAAATTCGCGGACACAGTATGTGACCGCTTGAATGCGACTTTGCATGAAATCCACAGTTGGTGCTTCCGCAATGGATTCACGGTGAACGTTTGGAAGACTGGACTAGTTATGTTCACTAGGAACGTTAGGTGGGGCAGCTATACGCTACCCACCTTAGCAGGGGCGGAAATCCAGCTGGCACAAACAGTCAAGTACTTAGGAGTACATTTCGACTCCAAGTTAACGTGGAAGCATCATATCCAGGAACAATATCAGAAATCCTGCAGATTGCTCTGGTGCTGTAGGAATGCGATAGGTAAGACCTGGGAACTTTCACCTATACTGGATGTATACATTCATAATAAAACCCATTTTGATGTCTGCATGCATCGTCCGGTGGCCAAGACTGAACTTTGCTAACAGCAGGAAGCTGCTAATGCAGATTCAGAGACTTGGTTGCCTAAGTATTACTGGAGCAATGAGTACTACGCCCCCATTCACTTGGAGGTGAAGCGGAAAGCAACCAACCACGCATATAGGCTCGATACCATGGGGTGTGGAAAGGTGGCCAATCAAACGGTCTTGCGTCTATCTGGAAATTCCTTGAAAAACATCCGGTAGCCCTGATACCGACCGATCATATGGTTTCCAGATTGGTCTTTGAAAAGACACACACTGTCGTAATCACCGAAAGAGAAGAATGGTCGACAAGTGGCCATGAGTCTTTTCAGATTACAGACGTAATCATCATCACGGACGGGTCAGTCACGGAGAATGGATCGGGCGCAGGGGTGTTCTCGGAGAATAAGATTATAGAACTGGTCCGACCCCTCGGAAAAATGACAACCATATTTCAGGCGGAGATATATGCCATTTCATTGGCACCAGAAGAATGTCTGCGACAAAAGTGGAGGGGTCACACCATTCGAATCTGTTCCGACAGTCAGGCGGCATTATCAGCACTAAATGGCAACGATATATCAAGCCAGTTGGTGTGGAGTTGTCATCAAGTGCTGCTGAAACTTGGCCGACTGAACGAAACATTCTTGATGTGGGTACCGGGGCACTCTAGCATCGCTGGTAATGACGAGGCTGACAGGCTGGCTCGCCGAGGGTCTGGATCCACAATGGTGGGGCCAGAACCAGCTCTTGGAATCCGACCATCTACTGTCAAGTCTACTCTGAAGGGTGAAATTGCAAGGATTCACGCAGCCGAGTGGAGAAATTTGGATTCCTGCCGGCAAGCGAAAATCCTTGTGAAAGAGCCTAGGGCCACTAGAACGGCATTTTTGTTGTCCCTTAAAAAGTGGGACATGAAAACCCTAGTAGGGCTTTTAACGGGACACTGCTCCTTAAATTACCATATGGCAAAGATTGGGGTAGTGGTTTCGGCTATGTGCAGCCAATGTGAGGAGGAGGAGAAGACGGCCCTGCATTTTTTATGCAGCTGCCCGGCATCCTCAGATCTCAGACGAAGACACCTAGGCCAGGTTTTCTTCAATGAAGAATCTGTACACTCTGCCTCTGGAGAATGTTCTCAGATTCGCTAAAGCCTGCGAACACCGTAGGTGTGAATAGGCAATTTACGGGTATAGTACAATGGGCCTAACAATGGCCTGAGTGCTCGGAACTGCGGCTCCCCCCAGTAAACTAAACTAACTAACTAAGAGTCCAGAGTTCAGTGGAAGTAAATGTAAATGCTAGGACGCTGTCTAATGCGACAATGCAACGCGCCTTGGACGCGCTGATGCCCAAGGTTTAGACAACTCGCAGAAAGTCAGGTATGCAATGGTGGATATCATTGCTTGAGCGCACGGGTTTAAATAGACTAAGCAAAACTTGAAGGTTTTATTCAATAGTAAAAGAAGTAACCTCGAAGAATTTCCCAACGATTTATATGTAATGGAAAAACTGCAAAAAAAATTTGACAACACGCCAATTGATGGTAAAATCGCCACATATCTACGTCGTTAACTCCTCTGTTTCTTATAAACCAACCGCTAAGGGAAGAACGGCATCTACTGTGCTTCCTCCGTTCGCAAAAACACAATTGTCCGTAACCATGAAAGCATTGTAGAACAATGAAACACCTGGGTCTGATAGGGACCCACGAAGATTATAAAGATACCAACGACCGAACGTTTGAAAAAATTAGGATGCACCGCGGGTTAAAATATAGTCAACCTTCTTTGGGACCATTTGCAGCTGCTGTGCCCAGCGTAAAAGCTTTTTTCGAGTCAAATAGTCCTATCTGCAACACTGGGCATCCGCGATGCATCCGTAAAGTTGCTTAACCTACTGGTATTAATTGTGGCACAATATTAATATAATCTGGGTATGCTACTAACTGGGTTAATTTTACTAATAGTGTCCGGTTTGTGTCGATAAAAATTCTTCACATGACATACGCAAGAGTTATATTGAAAAGAATGGACGCGAGACCATCTCCTTCCTTCAAATTCGAGTTTGTGATGAAGTTCTGTGTAAACTCTTCATAACCTTTTCAGTGGGGTTTCAAAGTCAAGTATTATTTTATACAGTACTACCGGATCCCGGCGTGTTCCGCTACGCACAAATACTAACATTAGATGAAAAACATTAAGTTTTTGTAGTTCATTTTAATACATTAGTGTATGCAACATTTTTTGTTGTTTTGTTTGCACCACAAAGTGCACGAATAAATAATTTGGTGCTCCCACTTTGGAAGATGCTACGAATAATTGCCCATGAGAAAAGCATGGTTCTTCCAAATTTACACCACAGTCTTGAAGCGTTTGTCCCTGAGGTTTATTAAAGGTCACATCACGAATTGAAATGGTATCTCTGGTGGTATTAATAGGATGCGTGGTATCAGCATAACTTCTTCTTTTGCTTTGCCGGTAAGAATTGTATCTTCCATCAATTTTTGGCATTAATTTTTTCTCCGAAAGTTTCGCTCTATTCTAAAGTTTCTGTGAATTGAGGTTTCGAAAAAGTATGACCGGTGAACCAACTTTCAAATTTAAACGATGTGGTGGCATACTATTGACTGCGTCTTCTTCATTCGTACCAGTATTAATGGATTTTATATTATAAAAAAATTTATTTCATCAGCATTTGCATTGCGCGTCCTCTCAACCAATTATAATAGGTTGTTGCATATGAAATGGCCGTTTTGGCAATCAAGTGAAGTTAGTTGTGATTTTGGTGTATCAGTTGGCGCTGTTGGTGTTGAATATTGAAGTATAAATACTTCTACACTTAACCAAGGAGTCATGTCAGTTCTGACCATCGTTGGGATAACAGTGAATAGAAAGGAAAAAAAAGATGGGAAAGAGCCAAGTATGAGTTCAAACTCGGTCATAAAGCGGCGGAGGCGACCAAGAACATTAACAGCGCATCTGGAGCTGATACGGTAAGCGAACGAACTACACTGCGGTGGTTCGAAAAATTCCGGTCAGGCGACGAAACCCTCAAAGTGAGCGACGTGGACATCCAGGACCATCGATTGACAACGACGAGCTGCGTTTGCTAGTCGAATCCAACACACGTTAGTCTGTGAGAGACATTGCAGAGGAACTGAGCGTACACTCTTCGACAGTTTGCCGGCCCTTGCAGCAGTTTGGAAAGGTGAAAAAGCTCGACAAATGGGTTCCACATGCCCTTACTGAGCAAAACATGGCGCTTCGAATGGAAATTTCTTTACTCTCCCGCAACAGAAGCGATCCCTTTTTGTACAGAATGGTGACATGTGATGAAAAGTTGATATTATACGACAATCGTCGCGATCAGCACAAGGCCTATATACTGATGAGCTACCGAACCACATGCCAAAACCGAGCGTCCATCCAAAGAAGGTAATGGTGAGTGTTTGGTGGTCTAGAGCTTTAGTTATCCACTATTCTTTCTTGGCACCCGGAAAAACGATAAATGCACAGAACTACTGTGCCCAACTCGAGGAAATGCACCAAAAATTGAGTATTCGACGGCCGAGATTGGTCAACAGAGATGGTGTGATACTCCTTCACGACAATGCACGACCTCATGTTTCCAGAACAGCGGTTCAAAAGTTGAACGAATTGCAGTATGAGACTCTACCTCACTCATTCACCGGACCTTTTGCCAACCGACTACCACTTTTATAAGCATTTGGATCGTTTTTTGGCGGAAAAACAATTTAGGAACGAAGAGGCTGTCAAAATTGCCTTCGATGGATTTATCAACACCCGACAGTTGGACTTCCACGAAACTGTCATAAATGCTCTTGAATCTCGCTAAGAGAAGTGTTTTGAATCGACTGGCACCTATTTTGATTAAATAAATAAATTTTTGTAAGCTTTACAGTCGTTTCAAATTTTAGTACAAAAACGGCCATTTCATTTGCAACAACCTAATTTTTTTGGTAGCTTTGAACAATGTTTGAGAAAATGCGATCATTTAGTTCTTCTTTTGATGGTAAAATTGCGCAAAGGTTATTTGGCAACGTGATAAAGTCATTTAAACTGCTTGCAATTTTGCCATCGCCAATCTCGAATAGTTGCTTTGAATATTTGTTCTTGCGTTATAAAATTACTACGCACTTGTAAGAATATTTTATATTTATGGATGTTACGACAGTATACATTACTGTCGTGAGCCCGTCGAAGCCTATAAAGATCTTAATTTCATTAATTTCCTAGAATTCTTAAGCTCTTGTTTTATTGAGCACAGTTGTTATTAGCATGTCCGCCTGTCTGTCTATCTATATGTTACATACAATGGGTGGCGTCACTTTCCACTTTGTTAAAACGGGGATCCCCTGTGCATATCAAATGAAAGCGCTCAATTAGTACTTTTCGAAACAAATGATATTTTTTATGTCAGGTGAAATATAGGGGAATGAGAGCTGTGTGCCCCAAAAAGTTTAACAGTCGAAAAATCTGAAAAAAATCACAATGGTCATTTCGTATGGATACGAAATGCAGGCCTCCTAATCCATTCCATTCCGACACCTGCTTAAATAAAGTTAATAATAGCATATTACTATATTTTAGAAATTTATCCGAAAACTCCCTTAAGTTCATCCTTGAAATACAAAATGTGGTACGGTTCTAAGTAATAGTATAATGCAAAATTTTGAACAGTTTGACAAAAATCGAACTATTATTAACAAAGTTATGGAAGGTCAAAATTGTGTATTTAAAGTGAATTTATCGCACAATAAGACGTGTATGACGTCATCATCATATAAAGGGTACTCATATGAATTTGGAGTTTGGAAATACATATGTCATTGTCAAATTGTTGGAGTTTGGAAATGTCATATATCAAGGAATATTTCGAATTGGAAGTATTAGCGAATGGAAAAACGAGAACAGGAAATTTCTCAAAGAAAATGAACACAAAATCTTTATACCCGAAGCATCAAGCTACCGATATTCCGACTTGCTCAAATCATTTTCGTCATAATTTTGTATCATAAACACAATAATGAACCGCCTTTGCAATTGTCACAGCAGAGCTTATCTTCCTTATTCTATCACGGGCGTATAATGCTTTTGTGCCATTCGACAGATATTTTTCCAATGTGTCCATATTGTAACAGTCCTTGTTTGCATTGGAGAGTTCTCAAAAATACTCCGTCTACCGCCAGTCGGAGTCGGTCCCTAGAATGTTCGCTTTATCCAACACGAGCGAGAATTCCAGCGATATAAGCTGGTCATTCTAAGCTTAAACGACGATGATGTGACTCCGGAGAGTACTCCTCCCCCTCTTGCGTCAATGTATCTTTGTACTCTGTAGTTCAGTTGGCGGCACGAATGCAGTGTGATGGTCACTGACGGTCTATTGCAAGGCACGTTCCTTTGATCTGGGAGCTGGTTTCTGATAGGTTTGTGACTACTAGATTCCGGTGCAGGTTAAGGAGCATCAAAACTGTATAGTGCTATGCACCAACGATACGATAGTTGGAGAGTGGACTGGACTCTTGATCTTGTTGCCTTGGATTCGACTCCCAGTCGTCGTGGATATATCATAGAACTCGGATTTCTCAACTTTCACAGCTTTGTCATCGGTGGTACATTGTTCGAGTACAGAGTTTCTCATAAGGTCAGTCGGTTTTCAACTGGCCGACCACTTTCGATCAGCATCAGATTAGGAGTATGAGTTCTCTTCTGGATGTTATTTTCAAGAAGGATGACTATTTCACGTTCACTTACATTCGCTTGCATGTTGCGTCCGTCACTTCTGGCACAGTTGGAGAGCTTTCTTGCTGATCGGACGCCAGATACCCTGAGTAATCCGCCTGACAATATCGATAAGCATTAGGAAGCCATCAAACATGATTTTTTCTCGGGTGCTACGTAGGTTGTCGAACACGTCTGGAAGAGGCATCACAATATCTGGCTGACAGCAGAATCGTGGAAGCAAATCGATAAACCGAGATAATTGAAGGCTCTATTGACCGCTGAGCTTAAAGGTTTATCTGCAAAGCTATTCAGCGCTGCATTTGCCACTTCTATTTACGCCGAAATCCTGGAAATCCGTGGCCTTATCCAGAGAGTGAAAGAATGACTTTTGAGATTGCAAGCAAGAGTTTTGCCTTGAGTGCGACAGTGAGGAGGTAGCTGTCTGCTCCCTAGCGGCACAAAGATAATAAATAAAATAAGCCTGGAATCAAAAACATCTCGGAAGCTTGATTGTCCGAGAGCAGGGTGGCTTCAGCTCTGAGTCCTCCTGCATCGACCAGATCAATACCCTACGGACCAGTTTGGAATAGTGCGCTTCATCTACTGTTCATGAATTTGGAACAAGCTTTTGATAGCGTTTGGGAAGCGGAAGATATCGCAGGACACAATGATTTTAGAAGTGTATACCTCATCAGGAAAAAACTTGCATGTGGCCGCAAATCATTGAATAGTCCTGCGAAGGAAGTTTTCTGTGCCCGTCCTGAGTATGACAATTGGAGGGGTATTTACGTGCTCTCTGCCGTTGAAAATATAATAGCTAAAATAATCCTAGAATGCATTAAGTAACGTCCCGAAAGTTTGATCAGTAGAGGGCAGGCTGGTTTCGGTTCCGGATTCCCGAACATTGACCACATTAACTTCCTACGGATCATTTTGGAAAAGTGCGCGGATTTTTGATTGATTTCAAGAAAGCTGTAGACAGCGTGAAACGGGGTGTGGAATCCTCCACGCAGGAGGGGCAGGAGAGGACAAATTAAGAGCTATTGCCAAAGCGACATATAATTTCGCCAAATGTCATGCGATGCAGAACATAAAATTACTATTGAAGCCGTGAGAAGGAAGCAATTTCAGCAGGGGCTGGGAACCGTAATACCTTTTGGAAGTGAGCAAGCGAGCTCTACGAGTTTATCAAGGGCAAGCACAACGTGCACCAAGCCATAAAAATATGGTGAGAACTATTACAGTGCTCTATAACAAATCGTAGCAGGAAGAAAGAAGTTCTAAGGACAAGTCAAAAAATGCTGCTCCTACAATGCCACAAACGAACCAATTCCCATTGCCATCTACCTGCTTGAAATTGATAGACAACGGTAGCTTCCTCCAAACTACAATTTTTAGTTTCAACGTGAATATATATTGCGGGAGCAACTTACCCCCTTCATCAATACAAAGCTACTAAAAATAATTGCGATTATGCGGTTCTTTGCGGATTGGATCAAAAAGTTTCAATTGGAAGTCGAATTCGAGTCGATCGTCCACTTTGCGGAATAATTTACTGGCAGGCGTTAAGGATCCTTTAGCAGCGGAGGAAAAAACGGAATCTACCGAACGTGCAGCGAGTGTAATAAGATATACATAGGACAGACTAAACGGCTGATAACGATTAGATTTAATGAACATATCAAGGAAGCGGTAAGTATAATAGTATTCGGAAACAAAAGTCGTGCATAAAATCGTCAGTGGCAGCGCACATAGCCGAAGAAGCCCATACCATTCAACGGGAAAATCTTGAGCTTTTGCGTCATGCAAGCGGAACGACAACCTTGGACTCTTGGGAAAGTTTAGAAATTTTGAGAGAAGACGCAAGGCGGTTATTGAACACAGATTCAGGTAACTGCCCCTCGAAATGAATAAGACTAAATAAGTATGAAAGAACCATATAAGTAGCTTTGCACTGATGAAGGGGGTAAATTGCTCCCGAAATATATAATAACATTGAAAACTAAAAATTGTAGTTTGAAGGAAGCTACCCTTCTCTATCAATTTTAGGCTAGACTACAAATACCAGACAAAAATCTAATCTCTTAGAAATCTACTTGCTACCAAACAAGAGAGTGCGGGTGAAAGTTGTGGATCCTCTGCGAAATTAGCAGGCGTCTAAGAGAAGAAAAATATGTTAACAGTTTTTAAAAATGAAACAAAAAGAGAGAAAAGAGATTCCCCAAGTACCAGTTCAGGCAATCAAATCGACGAAATCTAAGGAGAATAAAAGTGGTGGATGGGCCAAGGTAGTTAGGAAAAAGTTTCGAACCCACTGGTAGAGAATCTCACAGTATGAGGAGACCAATTAAAATAATCACTTTGTAAATTTAAAGTAAAAATTTAATTTTGAAATTGGCCTACTGGAGAAGAGTGTTAAGAGCTGTGATAACCTGGGTTGAATCGAGTGCAATAAAATCTGGAGTATCGCACGGACCATCCGAGGCAACTTCATTACATTTCACTTCTCTTTTTTTATTTATTATTCATTTTTGTTTTTTATTTCTTGCGATTATTATTTTGATGAACTGAAATAAGTTAGTTATCTTCATATACTAATAATTTTTATCTTCAATTTTGGTTTCCTTATTTTTATATCTTGTTTTAAATCCCGCTGCGGTCGGCAGAAGTTTTTTGATTTTTGTTTGATATTGGCTCCCTCCGGTGTCTGCCATAACGTTTTTCGCCTGGGCGGTCACAAGTTCATTTGGAGCCACAGTCGTTTGTCCGCTTCGGTGTTTTGGCGCTTCTCTCGTTCGGCTCCCTGGACTGTGCTGAGTATTGTCGTGCGAGGAAAAATCCCTGCTTCGACCATTTGTTGTTACTATCGGAAATACGGAGCTCAAGCGACTAAATGTACCACCGGATGCACGTTTAGCACAACAGAAACCAATGCACGCTGGGTGCCTCGGCGACGGCTACCCGAAGCGCAGTACTACGTCGTCTTACAATCTTCGGCCCCTAACCAGACGTTGCTTCTTGGTCGACATGTGCGCTGAGGTGTCGGTTCTCCCTCCGTCCGAACACCCTAAGTCCGCAAAATTTACGATTGGCGGCTGCAAACTCTTCTCCCATTCGCACCTTTGGCTATAAGCAGGTGGGCATGAGTCTTGGACTACGCCGAACGTTTTCGTGGCGTTTCATTCTGGCATACATTAGCATCCCCATATTAGATGCAGAATTCCTGTATCACTATGGTCTGCTGGTTGACCTGCAGAACAAGGCTTTCATAGACTCTGCAATCTTATTACATACGTCATGGAAAATTTTCACCTGCCAAGATGACACTTTTTCGATAATTCGCGAACTCCTCAGAAAGTATCACAACATTATTACGGAAAGTAATTTCTACAAGCCAGTTAGCACGATGTGCAGCACCATTAACACTACCGGTTCGTCAATCTTCTCAAAGGTGCGTCCATTTTTACCCCAGAGGCTTGTTGTTGCGAAGAAAAAATATGAAGACTTGATGAAACAGGGTATCGGTAGATCATCCAATATCTCAGAATCTGATCACTTGGAACATCTCGAGTGCATTTTTCAACATCTCCTTGAGGACGGACTTGTCTTAAACGTTGAGAAACGGAGATTCCTCCTGAGGCAGCAAAATCTCTCGGCCACTTAGTAATCCCTGACGGAATCCAGCCTGACCCAGGCAAGGTTGAAGCGATAAAGAACTTTCCCCTGCCAACCACGATGAAGGATCTGTGGGGCATGTTAAAATGCTATCGAGTGCAATAAAAGATTAAATTAAGTGAAGCGTGTCTTTGATGGAAGGAAAGGAGAAAGGAGAAATTTGCACTGCCTTGGGGGAACAGTTGAGGCTGGAGGAAGTTGCCGAGGAGTCTATTGTTTGCGAAAAGCCAATGGTAATGCTCAAGCGGCCACATTGCGATTACCAGCGGAGGTAGCGCAGAAGCTATTGGTGGCCGGAAAAGTTCGAATCGGGTGGGTTGTTTGCCGTCCGAGAGAACAGATTTCTTTGAAAAGGTGCTTCAAGTGTCTCATGTTTGGTCACTTCGCGAAAGCATGGACCAGCGGGATTAGTCGGTCCGATCGATACAGAAGAGTGAGGAGAAAAGCCATATTGCTAAAGAGTGCAATAGGGATCCCAAATGCTTATTGTGCGAAGGAAAGAATGGATGGAACAACCGGGATATTACCGGAAGTGTTAAATATCCGGAATTTAGGAAGGCGCTGGCCTTCATCAGAAAATGAGGTTTATTCAAATAAACTTCAATCATTGCAGCTTTGCTCAGGAGTTACTCGAGCAGACCATCTAAATCTGAGGTGAAAATTGGCAACATTGGCAAACCCGTCACGAGGCCGTGCAGGTTACAGATTCGACTATTGGAGCATCAATATGGGCATGCGGTCGGCAAACCATGCAAAATACAACAAGTGAGACAGCCAGCGGCTTTGTGTGGGTGAAAATAAACGGACTAAATGTGCAAAGGAAAACACAAATTCAAGGAGATACTTGACAATCATGTCCTCGAAGCAAAGGGCTTTAGTCCAAGGGTGATTGCAGGTGACTTCAATATTTGGGTCCCTGGGGGAAGGGGGGGGAGAAGCGAATGCAGGCGGCGTAGTTGGATATAGTTCTGACCAACGAAGGTGATGTAAATACCTTTCGCGCAAATTTGATGCGTTGATACTGATACGAAAAACCAAAAATAACCAAACAAATCGAAATACCGGGAGCAGAACACATCGGATATAAAGATTTACTTATCTTAGATGTGAAACCTATTATGTTCGTTTTCATGCGTCCGTAATAGCTAACAACACAAAATATTGCTTCACATATTGCCAAACTCTATGATATATCAATGCAGACATCAAACATAAACATGGTTTCATCCTAAACATACCAACATTGTCTATTAGGGAATAGTGATACATACATAGATATGTATGCATCTGAAATGATCGAACGCCTCCCAAAAATTCCCTCTTTACTCAGTGCACAAAAGCATGCATTACAAGACAAATAATGAATAACTGGAAATGTTAAAAAAAGATATTTAATTTAAAGAAAAGCGAGTGGCAAGCCCGCAAGCCACATTGATATTTGCGACATAGAACGCGAACACAGTAAAAGTGGCTATAAACTTCTCTATTTTGGTAGCCTACACACTCAATATGTTGTTGCATTGCATTGGTTTCTGTGATGCAATTAAAGAAATCGAGTTGATGAAACTCACCATTTTATCAGTTGATGGCACCATTCACTTGCTCACCGTATACGCACCACACCACCACAACCAAGCTGTACACGGCCATGAGAGAATTCGGTATACCGACGAAATTGATAAGACTGACTAGACTGACTCCAACCAATGTACGAAGCCAGATAAAAGCAACAGGATCACTCTCGAGACCATTCAACTTCAACAAAGGTCTAATACAGGGGTATGCCCTATCATGCGTCCTCTTTAACCTAGCTCTGGAGAAAATGATTCGCGATGCAGATGTCAATGCAAGAGGGAGCATCTTCTTCAGGTCCACCCAACTACTGGCCTACGTTGACGATATTGTCAGTATGGGAAGAACAACCCGAGATGTACCTTCATCCAGATCGAGGGGGTTGCGCGAGATCTCAGGCTGCACAATAATGAAAACAAAACTATATTGTATGCCTGTATATACTTCACATGGTGGCAAGGTCAGCGCCAAAGAGCAAAGCACTATCAACACCGAATCGCACTGGTTAAACCAAAACAATAAAAATAGGAGACAACAACTTTGAGACCGTTGAACATTTTGTCCTACCTAGTGTCAAAAATCACAAAGGAGAACAGCTATTATAATGAAATGTTGGCAGCCAACAGAGCCTATTCAGTTTACAAACATTGTTTCGCTAGAAACGTCTCACCATAGGGTCAAAATTCTTACTGTACAAGACTATGATCTTGCTAGTCTTTATGTATTCCTCGTAGAACTGCGTTCATACCAAGAAAAATTGCGAACTTTTGGCCGCGTTCGAGAGAAAAATACTCCGAAGAATTCTGGACCCCCTACATGACCGTAACGGTACACTACAGTATATTGTAGGAGACAGTGTGGTCAGCATTGCGCTCGCCCGAGATTATTACCCTGATTTGACTCAGGTACTCATTCACAGCTGAGTCGACTGGTATCCGACGTCAAATCACCAGTGAGATTTGAACCGCGACCTTCCGACAGCCTAGATATTATGCTCACACTAAACAAACAAACATTGCCTATTACTGAATACTATATTCGATATTGATATATGAATGATTAGAAAACTAAAACGAAATGTTTCCCATTCAGGTTATCTGATTTCGTTGGAGTGTTGACGAATTGATATGTTATGATGACGTCATACACGTTTTAGAACACATGAAATTCACACAAAATGTAAAAGTTGGATATTCTTCAAAACTTCCCAAAATTAAGTCTTATGTTATGTTAAGGAAAAGCATACGTGTGTTTTGTAGTTCTGGCATGAACTAAAGGGGAATTTTCGGCTACATTTCCAAAATATGCCAATATACTATTTTTAACTTTATCTGGGTAGATATCGAAACGGGATTTGAGGTTTAGATTTCTTTTATTTTCACCACTGAAAGAGTACACCCACAGCGGTCACAAGACAATCCCTTTTCTGTTGCTGGGGCTACTGGACAGAGAACCCTATTTCCGGAAACTAAGAAAGATGTCAGGCTGGTCTGCAAAAGCTTTGGATGAGCAGATCTTCATAGAGGTGTGGCTATACTAACCTAATAAACCAGGTGCCTCTACGGAAAGAACTGTCCATGTTGCACAATGCATCGCCAAAGCATGTAACTTGTCGTTGCCTAGGTGCTCATTCGCCATTAGAAGACCCAACTACTAGTGGAATAGTGAAATGGTCAGCTTTTGATTTTCCAGTTACCGAGCTAGAAGAGCCGCTCTGAGGGCGCAACTCTAAGGAAGCTCGCAAAACTGTCAGGATCGCCATCCAACGGAGCAACAGGGAATGCTTTAAAGAGCTCTGTTCGAAAGCACTGACAACTTCAAGCGACCTCTGAATATGACGGTAATACCGCCAATCATCAGAGATGAGCTGCTGCGAAGGAGATGATGCTGCGTTCGTCATCTCGGAAATGATGTCGATCGATATTTTGGCGGATGAGATGACGAACATATGCGGCATCAGGGACGAAAGGGGAGATCTATAAATAGATGGAAAGTGCGTTGGGAATGCTCGGGAAAGGGTCAATGGGCTTACAGGCTCATTTCTGTCATCAACGGTTGGAGAGGCGGCACCGTGAGATTAATTATAATCTTACCCCGTTTCTCACGGGTCATGGAGGATATCGTCAGTACCTGTTTAGGTTTAAACTGAATACCTCCCCCGATTGTTCAAACTACGATGGAGTCCCAGAGGACGCAGACGAGTGTCCAAGATTTGTAAAGAAAGAGGGAGAGAGAGAAGATTCTAGGGGAGGTGCTGGCACCAAAAAATCAGGTGGCCGGACAGGGCACCAAATTTAACGACAACATTAGCTATGCATTGATTGAAGCCAAATAGGCAATAAGAAAACAGAAAGGGTAACGGATGCTTTACTAAAAATAAAATTATCTCACGTTATGGGGCTTTGTTTACATCAGAATGTGAAATGCGTTTTTTTATGCTTAAGCAATTTTTTATTATGGTATGGTTGTATGGTATTGCTTTTAATAAACAATGTTATTCGTGGTAATAATTGCTCACTTTTATGATATTTGATTTCGCCTAACATTTTACAGGCACTTTTTAAATCATTGCTTAAAATGGCGGTGTACGAATACGTATTTTGCATAGTGTACTTATATACACTATGTGTTAGGCACAAATGGGGCAAATGATGGACAGTGACGTCCACAGGCGGAACTTTAAACAAACAGATTGGAAGAAATTCCAAGAGAGGTTTATTCGGGGATATCGAGAGGAATGCCTACCTCTTGATGGGGAAAACGATAGTACAATTGCACCAGGTGACAGGAACTTGAGCAACGAGGAAATACTTCAGTATCTTCTCAAGCTGGAGAACTTGACGCTGTCGTCCCTAAGATTAAACCTCGCAATAATATGGAAGGATATGAAACTGCAGCCATAAAACGATTGAAAAAAGTGAAAAGCCTTCTGCTCATTCGCATCAACAAAATCTATCGGAGATATGGGGACTATCAACATTACGTAAATGAAGTGAACTCCCAGTGGCGGGAGAACTTAAAGGGTATTTCACCAAGCGATCCAGATTCCATGTTTACTAAGATAAATACGTTATTCCGGAAGAAGTCACGAATAACTGTGCCGAGAATTAAAGTCGGTGGCAGCGAGATACAACACCCCATTGACTCAGGTATAGACACCAATAGTGTAACTACTGATGCGCAAGGCAATTACATCGTGATGGATGATGCACTGAAACTCGAACTTATAGGGGAGCACTTTGAATCGGTGCATCGGCCCAGAATGGACTTAGAGCCAACGCGACTTTCGGAAATTGTAGAACGAGATGTCCACAATTTCAAATATAGCCTGAACGGCACCACAGTTCTCCAGTTTAGCCCTGCGTTGCGGGCTGATCTCATACCTAGTGATAATCTGCTTGATTACTTTGTCTCATGCGTAGAGTTAACTTCCGTATTTAGAAGAGTAAACAATAAGAGATCATCCGGTATGGATGGCATTCCCAACGTGGTCCTCAGGCATTTACCAGACATTGCCATTCGTAATTATTGCATTTTGTTCAATAATTTATTGAACAATTCCTTCTTTCCAGGACAATGGAAGAAAGCCCGAGTATTCCCGATTTTAAAGAGAGGGAAGGATTCATCCAGCCCTCAAAGCTACCGCCCAGTCAGTTTGCTGCCTAACATCAGCAAGGTGTTTGATGTTTTGGTATTGAATGCCTTGAACGGGCATATCAATAAGAAGGAATTATTGCCGAACGCGCAATTCGGATTTCGATTTGAACATTCGACAATACATGCAACGAAGGTAACGTCTGATATTTACTGGCGGATTAACAATGGTGAGTGCGTAGGCGCTTGCCTTATAGGCATGGAGAAAGCTTTTGATACCATCTGGTTGGATGGACTGATTTTCAGGCTCCTGAAGAATGAGTTTCCCAGCCACCTTGTAGCGGTGATGTGTAGTATGCTGTATGGCAAGTGATTTGTCATTACGGACGGAAATTTCACTATTAGCAGAGAATTTTATGTTCTGAATGGATTACAGCAAGGGACAGTGACTGCGCCTACACTTTTTGCGGTATTTGCCGGCGAATTACTAAACTCTTTCGATTTTAATAAATCTCCTAAAAGGTCGTTGGTTGCCTTTGCTGACGATCTGATAGCCTACACGACACACAAGAAGGTAACTGAGGTGCAAGTTGAACTTCTGAAGATGTTCAATGATATTAAGTTGCGCAAAATCAATGCGCAAAAGTGTGAAACGATTCTGTTTCGATATTCCTTGGCGTATGCCAGTAGGAACTTGAAAAGGAACTGGAGAGATTTCCACATTGTCGCGAACGAGGATAGTTCTGAGCGCATTTTTCATAGGGAGTGTGTTAGATACCTGGGTGTGCGTCTTGACGAGCGACTTCAACGAGCACGTTAGACCGCTAGGAAGCGCTCGCTGGGCATTCATGTCTCTTCGAAGACTCTTTTATGGTCCACATCTTAGCCGGAAGGTTAAGATTATTTGCTATCTTACTTTGGTTAGACCGGTGCTCACCTACGGGTGTGTTATCTGGTTTAATTTGAGTGTTAGCCAAGTGGAGAAAATAAGGATCTTTCAAAGGAAATGTCTGCGTGTTTGCACGGGGTTTAATAGGACTGCTTCGTCAAACTATGGGCACTATGTAACTAATGAAGTGATGTATGCAGCTGCTGCTGTGCCAAGAATCGACACAGTTATCGTCAGATTGATTCGAAATCATATAGTGCGATCTGCTTCGCATGGCTAGAACCCTTGGGTTTCGCAGCCGTTCTACCCAAATGATGGGTATTTTGAGAAACTCTCACGGCAGGCTTCATTCCTCCTGAAGCGTTCGTGTATCTTGACAGGAATGGTCTAATTCTTGATTCTGCCGGTGATCCGGTTATGTATCATATACATAGACGGGCCACGGACAAAAGGCTAGAATACGCCCCGAATTTGACAGTAGGGGCTTTGGGATTCGACTGGAGATACTCCAGAGCGAGAGTAATTGATATTAAGCGGGATGAAAAGAGAAATCCTGGTACTGGTGACTGCGGGGTGCCGGTTAGCGGTGGCGGTGCTCAGTTCTGTTTCTTGGTGGGGCTTGTAACTTATGCATACATACGTTATTATTCTTTATTTCTTTGTAAATATTACAACTGTTATTATTACCTTTTCTCCCTATGGATGTTATTGTAAAAAAAAGAAAAAATATATAATATAAAATATATAATTATGATAGTTTTAAGAACAATAATTTAAGTTAAAAGTATCTTTTGAAGCGATCAAACATTTATTATTACTTTTATATTTCTTTATTTGCCACTAAGGCCAAGTGAATTCTGTCCGGTTTTTGACCATTTCCCGGCAACTTTGATTAGATTAGATTTTTATTTCTTACTGTCTCTCTTCTCTGTCTGCAAATCGTTATTCAAAAATTTTGAGAGCCCACAGTGGCCATTAGATTTAAGTTATTTTTGTTATTTTAAAAGATTGTTTTTTATTGTCCATTTTGCCAATCTATATATTATTGTTACGTATTTCTTAAAAATAAAAATGAGTATAAAAACTAAAAACTAGAACCTATAAGAAATACACCAAAGCATCTGGTGTTCGACTTGTTTGTGACTACTTTATTTTGCAAACTTCTTTTTAACTGTAAAACGATGTTGAGTTCTTATAGTGGAAGAAAATAATGAGGCATTTGGTTATTCTCGATACATTATTATTCAGAATGAACCCATCCTGGAAATTAGTACATAAATCGATTTTTAGGTACGGCGGTTCTTTGTCCTAACTTATGCATTGATGGTTGACTTTCTTCACTATTAATGGAATGCTATCTTCTATTGCTGTTAATTCATTATTTATGTCCGCGATTTTAATGCCATAGTACGCAACGCCAACTTTGAAGGTTGTATTCATGGATATCGAGGTGAGGGTCAAGGCCTATGAATAATGCATACCGTGTACATTTAACCTCTTGGAACAATAGGTAGCAACAGCAAGGTTGGCGCGTTGCGAGCTGGCATCCTGAATAAATGTGGTTCATTTCTATTTTGAAAGTTTCGCGCAAAATGTTTGCTCTTTTGTTAAAAATCGAAATCGGTGAGGTAGAAATTATATCCCTAAGCTCTATAAACTTACCGTACGCAAGAATGAAACATCATCCTGCTCGGAGCCACCTTCAGCTTCTGCCATTTTGCGCTGGTTTATTTACGCTCCAGTTTCCAAGCCAAGTATGTCGTTCTCCTTAACGCACCGCTTCACAGTGTTGTAAGCAACAACAGGGAAATCTCGTCTCCTGCGCGACGTCCTTGAACTCAGACGCCCCACAGGATACGTACACACAAACACACACTTGTCACTATCTCGTGAATTGAGCCTTGCACTTCTCGTTCACGGGGAACTTATTTTATAGTACACATTTCCAAACAAAAATAAAAGAAGTAAAGTTTTAAACAGAAGATACTTTTGGTTCACTTCACTTTGGTCACTCCTTCCTGCACCTAGATTTCAGCTTATGTTTAGTCATATTCGGAAAGAAACTGAATTAATTGATAAGAGATAATTCGAACCATTCATTCATTCACTTAGACACTGAAGGCTCTGTCACTGTTTACATTTCTCATATTCGATTTTTCGCTTTCCTATCAACTTTCACAGGAACTTTTTATAATTTTCACCCACTCGTCCGTCGTTGTGTCGCGTTTTCTCCAGTCCTGTGAACAAAAAAAAACATAAAATTGTAGCGAGTTTCAGGAAGACAACACGTCAAAAACACGTGCGCTAGAAAGGTCGTGCTGAAGACAATAACGGAGGTGTTGTAGAATCGCTGGAAAGTCCTTTGACAAGGAGATCAAAGGTGTCCTGTGCTACGGGTGCAAACGCTGAGAAACGGCGAACTTTTTAGGAAAAACGCACGATGTTTCATGGGGAGCTATTCGATTCTTTCAGTCTTCACTGTAATGTAGATGTTTTAATGGCCATGAGGGAATGTAATACAATTGGGGTTGAAATTTTTGGGAAAGACGAAAGGGTGAAATGTTTCTTTAAAACTGGTAGGGTGTCTTTTGTAATAATGGGTGAGGTCAGGTTTTGGTACTGTTCGTTTGTGGCGGCCTCCTTAAAGATAATGCCAACATTTACTATTGTTATGGTCAACGTAGGAGAGATTGAAATGACTGAAATGCTCCTAATTACCTTAAATATCCTGTTATCCTGTTATTTACCAGTAATAGTAAATCGAGTTGAACAGTTATTTATATCTAATTTTAATTGTTTCAAATAAAACAAAGGAAAGTAAGATATGATCTGTGACCTTTCTCTCGCACTTTGTACTTCACTTTCATTCATGATACTTAAGTTTAGTATTTTGGTGTGGATTGTTATGACTGAAGGTGCTGGTGGCAGCATGCTTCGGTTTTACATGTGCCCCGCTTGTAAACTCACAAATTAGGCCAAAGAGTGATTAGGTCCTGTGGCGCAATTCACAAATTCATATTCAAGGAAATTCTGGCTCATTGTTTTTCGACATGCGAATTCAGTGCCGCGTTTTCAAATGTACGAAACGAATATATTCTGGGAACCTAATGGTGTGAATGAAATTCACTAATTCCATTCACTGTACTCCACAAGCATGCGCTCCTGCTCCGCAGCATATCCCATCATAATAAATAGTCGGTTTCGTACAAACATTTTCCTTTCTACAAACGATGAAAATTCTTCAGTTGTTCTCAATGTTTTGCAGTTTTCCCTTGCTGAATCGGGAAAGCTTCACTATGTCTTATTAATGCAACCAATTTCTTTTAATTCCACCTTTCAAAGAAGCTATTTTTGAAACGGAAAATATTCTTGGAATAAAGCTGATTTAATGAACGCTCGGTGGCAATCCAATTTCATCTCTCTGGTAGGACCAGATTCTGAGTGATTCGATTACCACTTTCTTTTTTAAATCAAGACACTCTCGGGTGCTAATAATTAATTGAGATTAGCTTCGCTCGGATCCATCCTATTTATAGAGCTTATTTTTAAAATGAGGAATTCGGTCTCTTAGTATTCACGTTTGGATGCTTTCGGTGGTTCCTCGAAATGTTCTCAATCTTTACGGTTGCAGCAAGAAATATTGCCACATTGTTCTCATCAACATGTGGCAATTTTCATATTAATAATCCTCAGCAAATATCACAAAAGGTTGATGGAAGGAATGGTGAGTGTTTAGTTTAATAGCTTCTGGTTTTACGAGGGTTGCGTTGCTTTTACGACACCATTTCAGCGCAAGGCTACAATGAATTGAGTATTGCTGTCAAGTACATTACATATTTCGGTGGGCAAGTGATTCACATAATAAAGGATAAAGTCTGGCAAGCTTTTATTATGGCGCTGGTTGTCTTGCGAAAACACGCAATGCAGTAAATAGCTAAATGAGCAACAAGTGGAAATGAAAGACGGCTGAGTAGAATGGAAGAAAGAACCGTACAGAGGAACTCGAGGAGCACAGAATTTATCTGGCCTGAGTGCGTTGTGTTGAGGCGGAAAGCTCGATTAGTGATTAATATGAGATTCTTCTAAATTAGCAAGAAATCCTTCTGAACCCAATCAAGTCGAATTATCAAAACATTTATTGCTGTTGCAGTACTTTCGTAGAGATTGATAAGATTTTGCGTGTTTGCTGCAAATTAAGGAACATTGATATGGAAGGTATCTATAATATATATAAAGTGCTTGATAATTGCCCAACTTGTCTCGTGAAAATCCAAATATATTTATTTATTTATTTAATTTACGGACAACAAACAGAGAAAATTCCAATTAATTAATGTCCTCAGGAGGAGGAGAAAGCAAAACATTATCCTACGTTTAAAACTACTTAAAGTAGGGAAGTTAAAAGGACCAGGCTGTTTTACATTATAATTTCGGCAAAGCCTGGGAATCGGGGAATGAAAGTAGACTTCGAGCTCTGCGAAGGGCACGTTGAAAATGTCTGCGCTACGTGTGTTATAAGACGCAGGACGGCTGGTGATCTCGTCAGTGGCGGAGAAGTCCATCAGACCCGAGGAAAGTTTAAAGAATGTGCATAGATCCAGATAGGACCTACGCTGTTGTAGGAAGGGAAGGTTCAGAAAGCGGAGGCGGTAGGAGTAATCCACACGAGGGAAGCTTTTCTTAAAGAAGAGGGAACGGGTGAATTTACGTTGCACATTTTCAAGGGCAAAACAATCATGGTTACGGGAGAGTGACCTGATCACGGAGCAACACTCGAGGGTATTCCTCACGAGGGAATTGAAGAGAGCTAAGGAGGGTTGGATGGAGTCAAAATCAGAGGAGGAGCGAAGTATAAAGCCTGACAATTTTGCTGCTCGATTGATGACATAGAGGCAATGGATGTCAAAGCGGAGCTTATTGTCGAAAGTGACTCCGAGGTCTTGAGTGGAATTTAAGCAGAATAAGGAATGTCCGTTAAGCGAGTAGGAGAAAGAAGTGGGTGAGGATTTTAGGGAGTGGCACATAGAATGACACTTTCTGACGTTTAACGCTAAACCATTAGTCGAGCACCAACGAACCAGAGTATCTAGGTTAGACCGAAGGGAAAGATAGTCCATTGGCGACAATATAGCGGAAAACAGCTTAAGGTCGTCTGCATAGAGCAAACAGGGACAAGTAAGGAGGGGAGGAAGGACGTTAATCAAAAATAAAAATAGCAAAGGACCCAGAATAGAGCCCTGTGGGACGCCAGAAGAGGGGGAGAAGGAGCGGGAAGTACAGCCGTCAAAAGAGACGCGGCAGGATCGGTTGGAAAGGAAAGAGGCAAGCCATAAAACAAGTGGTATGGGAACGTTTAGCGACGAGAGTTTGGATAGAAGTATCTTGTGATTTACAGTGTCGAAGGCTTTCGCGACGTGAGTGTAAATGGTATGCACTTCTTGCCGTGAATTTGGACAATTGGCGACAAAGTTGGTAAAGTCAAGCAGGTCGGAGGCAGTGGACAACCAGTCGCTGACATATCTTTTCAGGAATTTGGAACAGGAGGAGAGGAGGGAAATGCGACGGTAATTCTCGGGAAGCGAACGATTGCCACTTCTGTGAATGGGGGTAATGAGAATCTCTTTCCGCAAGCTGGGAAAATGATTCTCTTCGAGGCTTTTGTTGAAAATAAGAGATAATGGAAGGGAGATGGACTTACCAGTTTTGACCAAAAGGAGGTTTGGAAGACCATCGTAGCCAGGTCCGACATTGGCATCACGTTTGCCAATGAGGTATCCGACAAGGATAGGGGTAAGAAGGGAAATGGTAGGCGATGCGGAGCAGGCTACATCCAATATCGGGAGGGTTTCGGAGGAAGGAGGGGAACATAGACTGACGAAAAGTAGCGGCAGAGTAAATCACAACAGTTAGCTGAGCAGCCAGTGAATTTAATGGAGAGAGGGGATAACTGGGCAGGGCAGCGGGAGTTGTGAATGTGGGACCAGAAAGGTTTTAGGTTTCCGCGCTTTAGTGAGTCTTCCACGCTGGACAAATATTCGTTTCTGGACTTACGTAGGATTTGACCGGGGAACGAAGGTCAGCAACGTTTCTAGAAGACAGGAACTTCTTTCTCGCAGTCTGTTTTTGAGGTAGTTTTTTGTGAATTTCAGTGGTGAACCAGACGGGGTAAGAGCGTAAGCACTTAGGAGAAGAGGGAACGTAACAAGGAAGAAGATCAGATAAAATGGTATAGAAAGTGTTGAGTGCTTGGTCACACGTAAATGGAGAGCGGAGGGGGGCCCAGTTGATTGACGCCAGGGTTGAGTTTAGACCTTCGAAGTTGGCCTTGCGAAAATTGGTAGGCTTGCGAGCGACAGGAGAGTGGAGTCGGGATATCGGAACATCGAACTCGAGAGCAGGATGATGGGCGTCAGGGGCAACGTAAGACGGAGCATGAAGGGATTGGGAAAGATAACGTACAGGAAGGTAGAGAGGACAAGGTCAAGAGTGCGATCTAAGTGGTTTCTAGAAAGGCCACAAGTGTACATGAAAGTGGATAGAGGAAGGGAAGGGTAGGTCGAGTTATTAGGGAGGGAGGGAAGGCCGGGAGTAATGGGCCAGGAGAGCATAGGAAGATTAAAGTCGCCACAGAGGATAAAAGGAAGTGAGGGAAACAAAACGATTAGGGCCTCTGATAATCTGTCGAAGAAATCCTCGTACAGAGAAGGCGGGCTTAGGCAGGGAAAATATACACACGATATGATAAAGGGACATACGTTTGGCGGAAGGACACGTATGGTAACAGAATCGTAGGAGGAGGAGGAGGAGGAGGAAAATATGATTTCGGCACGGAGAGGGGACTTAAAAGCTACTAGGGCACCTCCACCAGTTGTCTTGCCAAGCGCAACGCAGTTTCTGTCACAACGAAAGACAGAGTAACCTTCGAGGAGCTCAGAATCTAAAATCCTGTTATCCAGCCAGGTTTCAGAAATGCAGATGACATGACATGACAGGCAGACAGTTTGAAATCCGACAGCTTGGTCCTTAGACCCCTTGGAATCATTCATGTTCGGCGGGGCAGACGGGCGGGCCGGAAATTTTCACGAAGCTTAGACCTCTGATAAGGCTTAACGAAGACCTCCTGTGGCCAAAAGGAAGATTGGACGATAGCATCGAAGTCATGGGGATATGTCACTTTGAAGGAAGCTATCACTCGGTCAGGAGAGCCATCCTTCGTCAGCTTCACACAGGAAAGATATGCCAAGTTGAGTTGGTTTTGCTTTTGATATAGGCCAGAATTTCGTCGGGCGTGGTGGACTTCGCTAGCCTTGACACGAGCAGCTGTTCCGGTGGCGAGGCGACGTTCAGTTGGGGGCCGCTCGGACGACATGTGGTCGGAAAGGCCTGCGGTTCAGCGGTGGCGGGCGTCGATGATGCACAGGAGGAAGCGTGCGGTGGTGCTAATGCAGCGACTGTAGGATAAACGCCGGAACTTCGTAGCGCATCCGATGCTGCGTAGGGAACTTGTCCCTCGGATGGAGGACGATTTTTCAGTTGGCTAGCGAACATCATCGTGTTGATACCATTTTTTATGGACGCACGGGAATAGTGCGTGGCAAATAGAGGCAGAGAATTAGAATTAGTCGACCGGGGCGTCTTAGGTATGGCCTTAAGTAGAGCCAGTCAGCAGCATCTCAGGAGCTGAGACTACACTAGTGCTCGATGAAGCAGCAACTTGCGGGGGCAGAATTGTCGGCGATTCTGAAACTGCATGTTGAATCGACAACAAAGTCGCCGTATGTTGATGCAGCAGTTGAATTGCAAAATATAGTACAGTGCATGGGCACAGGCTGTTGGCCTGTCCAAGGAGAAGGGGTTGCTATAGTCTACAGCTACATGAAAATCCACAGGGCTCATTGCACGAACAATTTAATTTTAATTTCACTTCACTCTAGAATGCGATCACTTCTTTGTGAGAATAAAGTAAGTAGCTTTCTACAGGCACAAATTGTGTTTTGTCCCCAAAAGTTGTACCTATAAAATTTTATTCATTTTCTTAAAAAAATGAATTTTTGTTTTATTGTTATAAAATTTTCTTAAGATTATTTCATCCCAATTACACAATTGGTGGCAGTTGTGGATTTGGAAATGTGAACCATAAGAGTGGCAAGAATAAGACACTGGATTTCGCAAAATAAAAAGGAAATTTGTTTTTAACGTCCAAAATATAACAACGGACACTTTGTGGAATGAAAATTAAAAGACGTTGTATTAGTGTTTTACATAACCACCCTCCATTGTTAAATAATAGGAGAGTGTGAGTGAAAGTAGACATTGCTTTTAACAACATGCTGATTGATAACTTTATTATAGCACACCTTATTGTAGAAAGAACTTCTTTTAGAACTTTATGATGTCCCTATAAACCGTTTTTTTCAAATGCCCTCACAGGAAGGAAGTTAATTTAAATGGAACAATTTTGCAAGACATTGTACCGGCCCATAACAGACTGTAATGCCTCTGAAACTAGATGGAAGCATCCCATCCTGATGAAACCACATCTTGCTCCTGCTGCGGTACCCTTTTTAATAAATCGAGCGGGGCATCTCGCAAAAAAGATTAATACCCTTCACCTGTCACTCGGTTAGAGAGAATATAAGACCCTGAGGTTCGTCTCAAATAATTCCTGCCCAAACTTTTAAAGTTCATCGGTTTTGGTGATATGCTTTACGAATCAATTAAACCGTGACTATTGGGGTAATTAAAAGTCCCTTCCTAGGTAAAAAGAAGTTCGTCGGCAAATAAAATATTTTCAGTGAAATAACGATTTTGCCTAATTCTGCTTTACAGCCAATCGGGAAAATGTAGTTGAGTTTGGCTTGAAAAGGTTAGAATAAACTTTCTTATACTTTATTGTGGAGGTTATTTGCAAGTTATGCTTGCTTAAAGTCACGATGATTTTAGCAAGTAACAGGAACACTTCTATTAATTTAATTTTTTCAATTGCTTCCGCGTGCACCTATTGAATGAATCATGCGAGCTAAATTGGAAAAAATTACAGCTCGATCGCGTGTGTAAAACTTGTACCCGAGTGCCGCGACCCCGTCCTAAATCGATGCTTTTTCTGTCTCAGATGTGCGATGAGACGCGGCCTTTGAGGTTCCCTCCCTGCCTTGGAATTCTCTGGCCATCATATTGCAGGATGCCCCCTTACTAGAGTTTTGGGGGTTATAAGAGAAAGAGCGAGAAACGAAGTCTTCAAATCAGAGAGAGATTAAATCATTTTTATGCCTTATAATGGATGGATAAAAATATATAAGAAAAGAAGTAAAAATTAAAAGACCTTAACAGGAATTTAAAATAAACAGAAAATAAGTTAAAATAAAAGCATTATAATAAAAGTATAACTAATCCAGATACTACAAAAAAAAAGAAAAAAGGAAGAATTTTAACAGAAAAGAGATAAATAAAAGATAATAATGGTGACCTCAAACTTAAGAATAAACAGCTCGCACTTCGGGTATAAAGGTTTTGTGTTCATCTTACGTAAGAAACTTTAACGCACATTTTTCTGTGTGTATATAGCTACATATCCAACATCTTCCTTCATATTTTTCCAAACTACAAGTTGTACCTACATATTACTGCCATCACCCTAAATAAAACTTCTCCGAATATTGTACATATATATGCACGTATATAAATTGATCGTGTCCATATTTCCGATTTACTTCGCATACATATGTACATATATAGTACGCATATTAAATACGGCTTGTATGATGTACAAATATATCTATCTGAATTAGACACTACCCGCAAACTTGAATTGATTCAATTGATATTCATATAGAAATGACTAAAAAACTAAAACAAAATAATTCTTTTCGACCCCATTCATAAGAACTCATTTCGTTGTGGTATTGATGAATTGAAATGTAATGACGACGTCATGCAGGTTGTAAATTGCACGATATTCACAAAAAGGGGCAAAGTTTCACCCCCCAAAACTTTGTACATAATAATTGGGTATCCTTCAAACTTGATAAAATTGTGCATTATGTTCTTCATTACACGCATCCCAACTTTTATACTTCTGGGTTGAACATAAGTCCAGATAAATTTCTAAAATGTAGAAATATACTATTATTAAGTTTATTTGTGCAGATATCGGAACCGGATGTATTTTGAAGCCTAGATTTCGTAGAGATGCATCACTGTGATTTTTTTCAGATTTTTCGGTTGGATAGGTTCTGAGAACGGGACCTATTACACTTATTGGGGGTCATATTTTGAGCCCTCACTCCTCTACGTTTCACCCGATATCAAATATGGAACCAGTTTCGAAAAGTACCAATTGAGTCCTTTCGTTTGATACCCCATATGACCACATTCTGTGAAAAAAAATTTTGCAGCCTCCTTTCACATGTATGGGGAGCCCCCAAACTTAACACAAAATGGCATGTAAAGGAAACAACAGGTCACATACTCTTACCAATTTTCATGACAATCGGTCAAGCCGTTTCCGAATAAATCGGGTATGGCAGACAGACGGATAGACAGACAGACAGCCAGACAGACGGACAGACAGACATCGACTCGATTCTAATAAGGTTTTGTTTCACACACAACCTTAAAAACAAGTTGGGGAACCGGATTTTTGACGCTTCAGGTATAAAAGGCTTTGTGTTTCCCTATGAGAGGAGCATAACGTAGTTCTCCATTCGCTGATAGCATTGACCCGAGATATTTAAATCGGTTAGTTCCGGGCAGGTTATTACCGTTGCCAGAACTAAGCGATTTAAATATCTCGAGGGACCGGTTACTGCCATTTCCAGAACTCAGCGATTTAAAAACCTCGGGTCAACGCTATCAGCCAATGGAGAACTGCGTAATGAAATTTGTTCATGCATTAACGCAACTTGTATTAAGCGCAATTCCGCAACTGGTGTTCTCTGTGATCGACGTATCAGCGCACGTCCCAAATCTAAAATTTACCACAATGTCGTCCGTCTGCCGCTCTCTATAGTTCTGAGAGTTGGCCGACTATAAAAGACAATGAATGGCGTCTTGCGGAGATGGGGACGAAGATGTTGCATTGCACTGGTGACGTGACACGTTTTGATCACGTCTGAAATGAGAATATCCGCGATCGATGTGGGTTTGCACCGATCGTGGAAAAACTGTAAGAGGGGCGTTTTCGATGTTGTGGTCACGTAATTCACGCTAACGAGAATTGACTTACCAATATTGGTCTGAACATCGAAGTCAATGGTAAGCAACCAAAAAGCCGACCGAAACAATGGTGGCTTAATACACTGGATGGGAATCTAGAGGCTTCGTCGTTACATCCTGATCAGGCATCCTGATAAAATAAAATGACAAAACCGATCACGACGAGCCAACATCGCTTGTGAACGGGACGAAAGCTGAAAAAAAGAAAAAGATTTGAGGAGCGACGAGTGCACGACAGCTCCATATCACATAGCTAAAAATTCCATTGCCCTCTAGTTTTTAGAAAGCGATTTAAATAAATCATTTGATGGAAACCCCTGCATTGATAATAGGCAACCTCATATGCTTCACAATCTGAGTTTAATATTGTATTATTAGGAAATGGCTAGAATGTAATCTACATCAAATATAAAAAAACGCTGGGGAGAATTAGATTCTCCTTGAATGGAATTTTAATATTTCACTCGAATGTCAATTAGTCTCGTTAATTATGATGTCAGCATCTTATTTGCATGGCTTTGGAAGCAGTTAATTAGCCCGAAATTGCTAAGTTAGAACTGCTATAACTTTGGCGTTAATGGCCAGATTTCCATGAAATTTAGCGAGTATATACGAAAAATTGTCCTTTTATGCTGGTACAATTTGGAGGTCCTAAGCTAGTAATATACTATTAGTAAGTTTATTTGAGCAGATATCGGAATGGGACATATTTTGAGGCCTAGATTTCATCTAAGCGCAACAGCCTGATTTTTGTTTAGATTTTTGGCTTGGGTAGATTCCGAACATGAGTCCTGTCTCACTTTAAGTGCGTGCATTTTTACTCTTTACCTACGCACTTTGTAATTCACACCAAAACTAATGTCAGTTTCGGAAAGTGCAAACCGAGACCTTTCATTTGATACCCTACACGACTATATCCGGTGGAAAAAATTTTTTGAATCCCATTTCTGCATGTATGGGGAGCCCTCGGTTAATAATAATAATAATAATCGTTGACGCTACAATCCATATTGGATCAGGGCCTTGAAGTGTGCACTTCACACTTCATTCAAGACCGGAACGGTACACTACAGTACACTGTAGGAGGCAATGTGGTCAGCATTGCGCTCGCCCGAGATTATTACCCTGATTTGACTCAGGTACTCATTCCCAGCTGAGTCGACTGGCATCGACGTCAAATCACGATACAAGTCTCACTGCCACCAGTGGATTCGAACCGCGATCTTCCGTACGACAGCCTTGTGCTCTAACCACGCAGCTATCCGGACCGACGTTAAGCTCCACCAAAATTTATGCCACTCGCTGTATTCGTGGGATTTCATAGGTCCCATTTGTCCACCAAATTTCGTTCTGATCGGTTTAGTCGTTTTGAAGAAAAGAGCGTGTGACAGACAGACAGACATTGAATCGATTTTAATAAGGTTTTGTCCTACACAAAACCTTAAAAGTGAATGAAAAATAAAGTAAGGATAATTTTCGTCGCTAGGCAATAATTGCAACAATTTGTAGATGCGTTCCACAATTGCATCGATTTGTACATTTGTCCTAGCATCCACACAATCTTTTAATACAGACGCTTTCACAATTTACAAATGGTATAAAGAAATTTTCCGGATATTTTATTTTATGGACAAGCAATAAGAAGATTTTTAACAGTAATTGTAATCTCGATCAAAGTAATAGTTAGCTATCGGCGGGAATTCTCCATATTCAAATATGTTAATTGTAGTAAATCTGCGTATTGTGCGTGTATAATTATAATGAATAATAATAACTCATATAGCACTTATAGACTCGCTGAGAACTTCACGAAAGACATTTATTTTACGCGGGGATCCACATCTCGATGCACCACTTTTCCGTTTTGTCCTCTTTTCAGGGAAATCATCCATGCATTTGCCTTCCGCTGAAATTACCGCGCAGAGAAGAAAGGAAATAAAAAAAACCAACACTTCCTGCTCACTGTTGTCCTCCACCTTTATTTCAAACCTCCAAAACTCCTTGAAGTGCTTAAGGTTATCACTTTCAGATGTGTGGTGCGGTGTAGGCGGTTTGATATTATTCGCCGAAATTTCCCGTATCCTGTTTTCCCTTCATCATCAACGGCGCAACAACCAGCATCCGGTCTAGGAACTCCAGACATCCCGGTTTTGCGCCGAGGTCCACCAATTCGATATCCCTAAAAGCTGCCTGGCGTCCTGACCTACGCCATCGCTCCATCTTAGGCAGGGTCTGCCTCGTCTTCTTTTTCTACCCTTATAGACTTTCCGGGCTGGATCATCTTCATCCATACGGGTTAAGTGACCCGCCCACCGTAACTTATTGAGCCGGATTTTATCCGCAACCGGACGGTCATGGTATCGCTTATAGATTTCGTTGTTATGTAGGCTACGGAATCGTCCATCTTCCTTGGGTTGTTATAATCTCTAATGATTGACCATTGTTGTTTCAAAAAAAATAAATTTGATAAGATTTCCTTATCAAAATATAGTTTTCAGCAAAGTGAAAATTGACACAGTAACCAAATTAATCTAGTTTGCCTTGACGGCATCTTAACAATTCAAGGAGCGGTGGTTCACATCCAGACCGAACTCCCCCATCCCCATTATTTTACCACATTTTCCTTGCACTAATTGGGGACTCTTTTATTAAGAGTCAAATGCAATTTCTGCACTCCTCAAAATTAAATTAATAATATACCCGACAGCAGCTCTTCAACAACCGCTTTCGGTCCCGCTGATCACCGGTCTACCTTATCAGCCCACCTTAAGTTGGGAAAACTGATTGAAAGGACTAAATTGGGAAAGCAAAGGATACCAAAACTACTGAGAAAACGGAAGAGTGTTGCATTTTACGAAATAGACATATCATACAGCTGCGGATACAACAGGTGTTTCATTTCAATCAATGGGTTTCCATTTAACTTATTATAACTACCACTAAAACACAATTTCTCCATTTGGAAAATCTATTGCTACTCTATTTTCACAAACAAACATTCGTGTTATAGAGTGAAGTCCCAGCTTAGATTCAATGTTCTTTCCAACGCTCTAGCTGCCGTAGGTTTTCAGTTATTAAGATTTTAGAGGTGTAAAGACTTTTTTTTTAAATTAAAATGCCTGTGGCATCTGATAGGTTAAGAAATCGAAAAAAGTTGCATGAAGAATCGCCTGGTGTAGTTTGTCCGGCAATTTTGAAACACCCTGTAGAAGTAGAGGATATAAATGCGAATTGTCAAAGTTCCTTTTAATATCCAAATTTTACTTTGGCAACTTTAAGCCTTCTGGCAGCCCTTTGTCTGCCACTTAGCCTTTTGATAATATTTGTCCTGTATTTGCGGGTCTTGGCTGGATGTCTGCGAATAAATTCAGCCATGCAAGAGTTATATTATTTTTGACGAAAATTTGGCAGGTTTGACAGTCTATTCATTTCCAGGTAAATTTTTTCGTGGAGCGAGGCATGTAAATTGTTATGTAGTGAGTTATCCGCCTACTTTGAATATGCGGTTCTAGTAATAATTTATGCGGAGTATTATACCATCACATAATGCGTTGAGTGTTTATATGATTTAAAACTATTTTCATCTCAGAGTTTTCATGGTGACCGAGTCATTGGTTTGGCTTAACTGCATGTTTTTAAGGTTTTGTGGAACATAATGTGTTATCACACCTGTCTGTCTGTTGCACACACTTTTCTTAAAAGCGGTTACGGATTTTTGAAATGATATTTGGTAGTAAAGTTGGAACACATTTCCCCACATTCGTTGAATTACATTGCTCTGCATTGAATTTGAAGGGGCCCAATACACTGACGCCATATCAGATGAAAGGCCTCGATTAGTACTCTTCGAAGTAGTTGATAATTTTTACATTGGTTGCAAAGGGGAAGAAAGTGAGGATCGTGAACGGGTCCATTAACATTTCAAAGATGGGCGAGCACTTGTTGAAGACAAAGCGCGCAGATAAGATTTTATGGCTAAAAATCACATTCTACTCTTTAAATGGGTTTTTCTCGAAACTGCATATTGAAAATCGGCTGCCACCATAGCCCAAAATCTATCCAACGAAATTCTTTGAAATTTTCACGACTTATTCCGAAGATATTTCTACGGTCGGCAAACTAGTATAATTGGGATACATTCTGTAGTTTTTTTTATTGATTAAAGAAGTCTTGAAAAAACACCAAAATTCACAAAAAAAAAGTTTAATACGACACCAAAAATTTAGCTTATAATATTTTTTAATAATCCTAGTTTGCGGACAGTAGTTCAAGTAGATGATCGCAGCGCCCTCTAGCGTGGCAGCTGAAAAACACTTTTTGGGAGATAGGTGTATAAAATGCTCTCTATTTAAATAATGAACTATGTTATCGGACTGGAAAAATTATTACGCATGCTCAAGATATTGATAAATATGTGATGAAAAATTCGTGTTTGTATCTTTATCCAAAAAACGACCTCCACACGGGATGGTGGATGCATTTTTGAATGTATTGAACATTGCTGAGCTTATTGAAGCTTGATTTGTTTACTGGGTACCTCGACAAATATCATTTCTTCCGTGCTTTTCTTTTTTTCACAATTGATTCCAAAATGTAGGAACTGCTCTCCTCCAATGAATTGCTCTTTCTCCATGTCGATGAGAATCGTTGTTTGTACGTTCGATTCCCAATTAATGAATTTAGTCCTTGTTAGTCTGAACGTACCCCACTCAGTGCTGATATTGCATAATTTTGGCATACCTCTCTTCCATTATATTTTTTCGCCAAAAATAAGAACCACTGGAGTATGATATGAAGAGAGGCGACTGCTTCCTACTTTAAGATGGATTGTGTTCACTGAGTCAGTAGGTCAGGAAGTGGGCAGTCGGCAAGTCTAGTAAATCAGTCTACCTTTCGTCGTTGTCAGGATCGAGCCTCAAAAGGTATCTTTTGCGTTACAAGTTTCTCCAATAATGAAATGAATAAAAGCATTTGATGACTCTGTCAACTTCTAAACAAACAGTATAGAATAAGGTTTGACAGCAGAGAATTCAGTGGCAGTTCTGCTTGCGTTACTCATCATTTGTGTAGTACATAATGTCGGATTGAGAAACTAGCTATCATGTATGGGGAGGGAGAATGAGAAAGTGGAATAAGGAAGGACGTGCACAATGGGGGAAACATTTTGCTTGTCCACGGCTCCTTATTTACGGGACGAATTTGCATCTTTCTGCGTTTTCAGTTCATTTCGGGAAGAGGCTTTGGCTCCAGGCTAAATTTATATGTATAGTATTGCAATTCAAAACTATGGAACTGGAGCCGGTGCAACGCATTAGAGAACATTGAATTTCTCCGTAAAGGTTCACCCCATTATCGGCGAGGATAAACGTAAATAAATTTGAGGGGGGAAACTCGGCACCTCAGGCATGAACTGTTTTTTGTGTATTTCTTATGTATAGTTCGGTGCAAAATTTGTCGACACGTCACACTTTGTTAAATAAGTTGGAAACAGAAAATAGAGCGTTTCAGGTATGACAGATTTTGTGTATTTTAAATGAGGGAATATTTCAATGGGTTGGTTCGATTTGAAAGTATAGGTCAAAGTGTATATACTATAAATTTAAAATGACGACACTCTTCAGCTGATACCCCATGTGGCTGTATTTGTTGAAAGAAACTACACAGCTCCGCCCCCAACTTTCTTCGATATAATTTGATTATAGTATAGTTATTGCAATTCCATAAAAGAACTAGCTATCCATTGCATGTGTGGGATTTTACAGTTTCCATGAGTTTGCAATATTTCGCCGCGATCTCTTATCGTCGCCCTCTTCAGACACGGATTGATTTGAAGAGCACAGCCAGAATCGCTATTAACCGGGCAACCTACTATAAACAATAAAGGTAGAAGACTACAACTTTGAGACCGCCGAAAATTTGTCCTATCTAGGGTCGAAAACCACAACTTATAACAGCTATGACGATGAAATCCGCGCACAGTTGTTAGCTGCCAACAGAACCTCTCTCTTAGAAAAACTGTTTCGATCGATATGTCTCACTATACGGTCAAAGCAGCAATTCAACACTATGATTTTGCCAACCTTTATGTATTCCTCGGAAACCTGGGTCCTTTGCAAAAAAACGCGAACTCTTGGCCCCGTTCGAGAGAACAATCCTCTGAAGAATTTTTAGCCACTACATAATAATGAAGCCTAGCCTACATAATAATGAAATCTATGAGCGATACCATGACCGTCTGGTTGTGGATAAAATTTGAAATTATTCCATTTCTTTGTCAGTTTTTATCAGTAAAGCTTTGTCTTGTTACGACGCTGGAGGTTGGATATCCAGTACGACACAGAACGTCCAATCTCTAGCGCCCTACACACTGCTCTTTGCAGATGATATTTCGTTGACATCACAGTAGATCTACTATAGGCAGTACCCTTACAAAAATGACCCCACTTACAAATGTGCTTGCAGAAGCTTATCTGTACACATCAGAGACGCTAAACAAGGAAAAGGCATAATCTTCGTCAAATCGTATTGGTGAGAGAGAGATCGGTGAGCTTTTACTATTCTGGTACTACGGCGTGCTCACCCATATAGCAAAAAGTTGTTTCACGTATTCACTTATCCATAAGCAAAAACTTGCCAATCTCAACAATACATTGGCAAGTCCGACGGTATGTCAAACACAGCTGATCGGGTTTTCGGTACATCTCGCTCATGCTCAAGGGCAAAACAATTTGAAATCGTGTGTACTCGCACTGATTTCCCCCCTTGAGGGGCAAGGAGGAGTGAGGTAGCTGTCTAGTATCTAACTGTGGTTGACATGTCATAACGAGCTTCATTTCCAGCAACTTATCTAAAAGTGAAATGGTAGCGCGGTCTATGACTGAATCTGAGTACAATTCAGTCTTTCAGGCCCGAGCCCCTATGAAACAGGCACTAAGGCATTTTCATTACCAATGGCAGCGGGCTGCCGAGAAGAGAGCAATTTACGTATCTCGGATCAACGCTGGCGTTTTTTATGATCGACGCATCAACGAACGACTTAATTTGAAAATATACCGCCGCGTTGTGCCATTCGCCATGTGGCACTCTATGGTGCCGATTGCTGACTAATTTCCAAAGACAATGAACGCCATCTGACGGTAAGTAAGCTATTGTGGTCGATATGCACCTATCGTGGTAAATTGGTCATGTAATTTGGGCTAATTGATTGAAACGACCAAAAAATGATGAGATTCATCTTCTTGTGGATGCAACGGCTAGTTAACGTTACGGGCGGATACGAACTGTTCCTTCAACAATCATTTCGACTTATTGCATGCATAATCTTCATACAAACGAAGTAAAGCCTCTGGGCTCGACCGTCTTCCTTCAGAGTTATTTATATCGAACGGAAACTTTGGGAATCAGAGACCTTTCCCAGAGAGCGAAAGAAGGGGATGATTGCTAATATTGCAAAGACTCTCATTTTGAGTATGACATTTGGAGAGGCAACCGAATCAAGGTGACAGACAGAATACCGGGAACGAGAGGTTTAATAAGGAGTCAACAACCGCAGGTACGCACTAGCCCACAAAATGGGCTTGGAAGAAGGAGTTTATTATAGGCTGATACCCTTCAAAAGCCGAAGTTACGTCATCCTCATCCATCCGCCTACACATGTCGGCATCATCAAAGAACGATGCCTAAATAAATACTCGCTAGCAAGTAAGTTAGTTTTATTGCACTAGACCTAAGTAAATACATAATTGTTAGGAAGTAAGAATAAGGAGAAGATGTGTATTTTATTGCTTGCATTGCGACCCTTTAAAAGGACATGTAACTGCAAGCAAAGGGTCAGTTCGCTCCGAGCTCTCGAAGCGAACGGTCATTAAGAGCAGAGCTGAACAAGAATCCAGAAGGAAGTATACGTTCTGGACAGTGGTGTCATTCACGTCCGAAAAAGGGTAACTATTATAAGAACATTAAATTAAAAAAATATTGTTACATTCCAGAGCTGCTGCGCACAACAGCAAATACGGGCTTGGGGACAGGATGTCCGCCAAGAGGTGTAAGATGATACACCCCGAGGAGATGTCATCGGAAGAAGAAGGCAGCTCCCCAGAGCTGCAAGCAATAAACGCGACCCTCCTCGAAAAAATCGAGGGGCTAAAGCAAGAAAAGGCTGCGATGGTCCAGCAGCTGGACTGTCAGCTAAAAATTATAAAGCGGCTAGAGGATCGCTTGGCATCCCTCGAAGGGAGGATGTCAATCGCAACGTCGGAGCAGCAGCAACGACAACATCATCGTGAACAACATCAACATGAACAACAACAACATGAGCAACAACTGAAGGAGCAACAACAGAAGGATCAACAACATCATCAAGATGGAGAGATGTGCGTCGTCATCCAAGAAGAGGGAGGCGACGAGTTCAACTTCGTCCAGCGGAGGAAAAAGAGAAACAGAGAAAAGGTTAATGCCCCTCCGGCAAGCCCTCAGGCACCCTCCCCCCAGGTTACCCGCCCAAAAAAAGCAATGTTCCTCAATTCTTGAGGATATTAAAAGAGAAAGGGTTAAAAGCAACCCTAAAAAATACGAGGGCCGATAGGACCCTCATTTTTGCTCAAAGTCTTGAGGATCATGCAGCGATCTTCAACCTTATTAAGGAAAAGGCACTGCATGCCACGACCAGTACTCCTCCGGCTTTAAGGACTCAGTCCTTGGTCATCCGTGGTCTTCATAGAGAGACTGAGCCGGCTGACATAATGCGCGAACTCAACGAAGAGTATCCGCACCTAAAATTGAAAAGTGTCTCAAATCTAGTCACACGAGCCGACAAACTGGCCCACAGCCTGAACCCGGCACTTCCATTGAGGTCGCAATCGGGGCTGTTCATGGCTACTTTCGAGCCAGAACAAGATCTAAACGAAGCATTTAAGGTGAAATATATCCTTCCCCAGAAAATTTCGCTTGAGAAAGTCAAGCCGTTTCAAGAAGTGCAGTGCTACAACTGCCAAAACTTCGGGCATATCGCCATCAATTGCTCCATCGTACACCGGTGCGTGAGGTGCACGAAAACCCATGTGCGAGGGGAATGCTCAAATCCCACCGCAGACAAACCAACTTGCTGCAATTGCGGCCAGGCCGGACACCCCGCCAACTATCGCGGATGTCCAGCATACAAGGACATGGTTGCCAGAAGGGAAGCTGGCAGGGCGAAAAAAAATGCCGAGACCATAAATGCCAAACAGGCGGTGACTCAGATGTCACAAAGCTTGGCCAAACCGGGCGTTTCTTACGCTCAAGCAGCTAGGAATACTCTCCCTAGAACTGCAGCCCCCCAAACTCCTCTTACCCAAACAACTAGGAACACTATTCCTAGAACTACAGCCCCTCAAGTCCCTCAAGGCAATAAATTGGCCTTCCAAAACTTGGTCGAAACTATCGCGTCGGCCCAAACAAATGAACAGCGACAATTAGCCGCTATCCAACTTTTGATGAGTTTATGGAGTTAAAAGTCGTCACATTTAACTCCGCGTCCTTGGTCTCACACGCCCAACGTGCCACCGCACAAGAGTTGGTCGATTCCCTGAAAGCAGACTTCTTCTGTGTTTCAGAGACACATTTAAAAAGCAGGCACAACGTTAATTTTACCGGATATAACATTATCCGGGACGACACCAACAGCGGTTCCGCCCTTTTAGTCAGAAAAGACTATGCATTTGAGGAAGTCTCCATCAAAAACCTGCAGACCTGTTCCGCGGCAGCGGCCTTAGTTAAAACTAACGACAATAGACGCATCTTAATAGCTGCAGTCTACATAAAATGTAACTCTCCCTCTGAACAACTGGGCCAAGACTTACAAATCTTGAGCGATCTCCAGTCTAAATCTAAATACCTAATTTTTGGTGGGGACTTTAACTCACGGCACACTTCCTGGGGCGATTTGGCAAAAAACCGAAATGGGGTTGCCCTCGAAAAATGGATCCATAATCAAAGTCCATTAAACCAGCTTGAGATGATCTTGCCAGACACACCCACAAGGCCTGCAAGTCAGTCAATACTTGACTATTTTCTAATGTCCGCAGACGCCACTCTCACACTGCAGGTGTTAACGTGCAAAACTTTACCAGGGATGTCTGATCACTTCGCAGTTGAACTTATACTTTCCCTAAACTCTCAACTGCAAAAGCGAGTACCCAGCGCAATAAGATCATTCGCCCATACTAACTGGGATAAATTCAGGGCAGAATTGGCACCACAGCTAAACCTGAAAAAGATCACTGTCTCGCAAAATCTAACGGACAAAGAAATCGATGAGGCCATCATCTTGGCTACTGATGCCATCAACTCTGCTACACGCAGAAACACAAAGCTCCTGAAAATCGATGAGATTCAGTTCAATAAACTGCCGCACGAGATAATGAAACACCTGAAAGTCAGAAAAATGTGGCGCAGAAATCTCAAGCGAATCTTCCACAAAAATGGCAACAGAGCTAACACGGAATATAAAGTGTTAATTTCGCGGATTAACTGCCTTAGTACATTAATCCGTCAAATGGTGGAACAATTCCGTAGCAAGGAACTCACTCGCAAGCTAGCAGATGTGAAACCCGGATCTAATATGTTTGTACATATAAATAGGCTGACAGGCCGCAACAGATCCAAAAACTTCGTTCTTACCAAGAACAATGAAAACATCGGCAGTGACGCTAGGAAAGCTCAAATACTCGCGGAGTCTTTCCTAAATCAACTAAACTCTCCTTCACCTAGTAACAACCGAGCCGTCAGTTCGATTGTAGACACGACAATCAAAGACTTTCTTCATGAGCATTCACTCAAATTAACTACCTTCTCCACCTTTAACCCATCCTGTAAACCAAATGACCCAAAAACCTTTTTGAGCTTATCACAGCTCGCAGCCATCACTAAAAGCCTTAACGGCAAAAAATCAACTGGACCAGATGACATAGCAAATATTGTCATCAAAAACCTCCCTAAGGCATCAATGAAGTTCCTGCTTGCAGTCTTCAACAACTGCATCAATAATGGTTACTTTCCCACTACTTGGAAAGTAGCAAAGATAATCGCCATTAAAAAAAAAGGCAGCTCCCACGAACCACAAAACTTCAGGCCCGTCTCTCTTCTCTCCAACTTGGGCAAACTCTTCGAAAAAGTATGGACAGTGGGATTAGTCCAACATTGCGATCGGAAAAACATTATTCCGAACCATCAATTCGGGTTCCGGACTAAGCACGGGACCCAACACGCACTAAGCTACCTTCACGATTCACAGTAGTGTGTGCGTTAGACCTCGAAAAGGCATTTGATTCCGTGTGGGTCAACGGACTTATCTTCAAATTAATCAGCCTTGATTTCCCTATCCCGGTAATCAGACTTATAATAAGTTTCTTCGAAGATAGGCATTTTTACGTCAGCGTGAGAAATGATTATTCCGATCTCCTACCGGTCACTTCTGGAGTACCGCAGGGATCCATTTTAGGACCTACACTCTACAACATTTTCACGGCCGACGCTCCAATCCCAGAGAGCGGCACAGAACTATTACAGTTCGCTGACGACACGCTTATCTTCTCGTCGAGCCTCCGACCCGGTAAGGCAGCTAATGCTATTGAGAAATACTTAACAGATCTCTGCAAGTACTACCAGACCTGGGGGATAAAAATCAACGAGGCTAAAACACAGGTTATTACTCTTCGGAGAAAATCCAGATACTTGGGATCTAGATCTATCCACAGAAAAGCTAAACGCTTAAAGCTACGCATCGGGAATACCGTAGTAAACAGTTCACAACAAATGAAATACCTGGGAATGCTATTTCATGAACACCTACGATTCGACCCCCACCTTAATCTTCTTCTCAGCAAAGCACGCGGTGCACTAAGTAAAATCTACTCTATTCTTCGTAAAAGAGTAGGACTTTGCACTCAATCTAAACTGACCCTATACAAAGTCCTCATAAGACCGATTCTTTGCTACGGAGCCCCTACATGGATCTCTTGCTCGACCAAAGCTATGAAGAAGTGCGAGTCCTTCGAGCGCAAAATTTTGAGACACTGCGTCGGCTTGTCGTACAATTGGAAAACCAAGAAGTGCGGCCGCAATGCCGAAGTGTACAGGCGAGCAAAAGTTAAACCTCTTCGAGAGTTCGCTCTCAACCTGTTAGAAAGATTCTTCGAAAGAACGGAGAATCACCCGAATCCACTCATGAGGCAACTTTATCTGGAGGGTAACTCCACCCCATTGGCCACATTCTTAAGGCCTTGCCAAATTGTGAGCTCTGCATTAAAACCCGCCATTGTCTCTCTCTTCGACACTCCTTGCCTGGTAGGGGTGCACAGAGGTTAAGCGCGAAATTGTGAGCGCTATAAAAACATTAGTTATAAGAATTAGATTTAAGTATTATTTATTAGATTAGATTAAGTCAGAATAAGTAAGTAAATAAGCCTTGTCGCGCTCTAGGTGCAGGCGCAGTTTTTTTCAAATATATGTCCAGTTTTTTTTTAATCATGAATTGTCAAGATCTATATGTAAAGTAAATACACAGTAAAAAGTAATGTCAGAGAAGGTCGGGCAGGCCAAACAATGTAATAGCCACCCGTTTTTTTTTTAAATATTTAATTATGACACATAAGCTACATTTAGGCTAGTAATAAGAAACAAACGATATGTATTTAATGTAAGTCACTGGTTTTTAAATAAATGATTTTTAAAAAAAAAAAAAGCAAAGGGTGCACTCTTATCCAAGATATTAAAGTGAAGAGTCACAGTTGAAATCATTTGTTTTGTAAAGGCGGATCACGGTCGGAAATTCGTGATCATAATTCCGAGGAAGGTCAAATTCAAAGCCGAGGAAGGTCTACAAAAAACGATAGTGATGAATCAAGACTAAACTGCGCGGACTTAGTTAACATGGTTGAAGTTTCAAATTTTTAGTAAGAAATGACATCTGGAAGTGTTCGAATACCTAGCTAACGATAAGGTGATTTGAAGCCGCTTGTCGGCGCCCTATAGATTCGAATATAATGCTGATGCAACTTTTGAGAGAAAAACATTCTGCTTATGGTGAAAGGATTCTTATAATTTGCTGATGTCGAAAAGAGCATAGCCATAACCCTATCAGTTTGAATCGAGTGAACATTAAATAAGTGGAAGTTATAACAGCTTACCTTCACAAAAATTGGATTATATCAGAAACAAAAACAAACGGAATGACTGATTTCTAATGGATGCCAAAGCATAGGGGATTGCCTGCTCGCCAATGAAATTGTTTCTTTCAGCCTTCCTTAAGCAAATTATGTTAGTCACTTGTTTTTGTAAACTATTTATTAGATTGTAGAAGTAGATGCCTTTTTAAAGTTTCGTTGACAACAAAACCACAGTTTGTTTGCCCGCCACACATTTTTTTATGAAAGGGTTACACTTATTATCACCAAATTCTGTAGAAAGGTTAGCACTGTGAACGCCCACAAACACGTTGAATTACATTATTCCATGTTCAAATTAAGGGGGGGGTCTCCATCAAGTGAAAGATCTCTAGTGCTCTTCGAGGCAACTAACTCTAACTCTAAGAGGAGGAGTGCGGGGGTCTTAAACGGGTCTATTAATTTTAGAACCCGCTAATTCTGAAAAAAAAATTATGGTGACCCAGGCATATGGTCTCTAGGCCTCAAAATATTCTCCATTGCGATATTTGCTCAAATATAGTTAATAATAGTACATTATTATATTTTGAAAAGTTACTGCAAGTTTGGTGGAAATCCTGCTATTATTAACAAAGCACCAGTTGCCTCTATCCAGTCAAACTTTTACTCTTTAAGAGATGAAATGTCAGCACCACAATGAATTGAATTTCGGGTACATTCAGCGGATATACACTACGAGCCATGTGCTTGGATTTATCGTGTACCCAAATATTCTTATGCAAAAAATTAATGAAAGGTGCCTAATGCCCTGATCTTCCGATTCTCGACTGGCTTAACTTAGTGGCAATCTTCACAGACTTAACATGTGTCAGAACGAGTCGATTCGGAGGGAGGCGTTTGAGAACATTAAATTCGCCCACATGCATTATTTCTTAAATTTTTTGGTGCTTTTTTGCCTTAATCAATTTTTTCTATTTTTGAAATCTTGTGACTTACTGTATCCCTATAGTTCCGCCAGCAGTTTTGACACGACTCCCATTGTATGTTTTTATTGAGATGTTCCGAACTCAGGACGGCTCTCTCAAATATGTTCACTTTTTTATACCATGCACTTATTATTGTAATTCGCCATAAGAGCTTATCCCAGGATACCAACATTGAAATCAAAGGCGAATTTATTTTCCGAACACGTTCGGCCATACATTCGTCACACATACTGGTATGACCGAACGCATCACCTCCCGTTTTGAATCCATGGCCATAAATTTCAGAGCATGCCATATTAGGAGCTCGTCCCTCTCCGTAGGTGCAATCAGCCTTCATTAATTTTCAATGCGTCTGATTCTTGTTTGTAGGATCATTCCTTTGCTTTCACATAATTGCAAAAAAGGAATACAATGCTTCATCCTGACCCGAAACTTGCGCAGAATTTAAATTTACGAAATTCGGCATGAAATAAAATTCGAGGTAATCATGGAATTATCGAATTTTATTGGGGTTTAATCAAAACAAATTTCCATTAAGTCGCGAAATATTGCAGGCCTTCAATGACACGTGGAGAAGTGGCGAGAGGGTGCTTCAAGCAATGGCATCCATGGTGATGGCGTGAAATGCTCCACAAAATTTGTTGCTGTTAAGCGGCTTAAAATCATCCACCAAAAAGTTTTATGGAAATTTGTGTGTTACGAGATAATCTGCGGGAGAAGCGACAGACAATAATCCGCGTATATATTTGCGAGTGCCGTGTGACGAAAATCGAGACGTCGATACAGTGGAAGTTAATCAATCATGAAAATGAGGGACAGGCGCGGTTTGTTTTGCCGTGGGGATGCCATGCACCCGAATCCCCTGGGTTCGAATACGTTTTGTCACTGCTTGACTAATCTATATTCTTCCACTATGTAAGGACGTGGTGTTGCCAAGCACAGGAATATTAAATGCTAGCATTTACATACTTACGGATATACGTTGTGTGATTTTATAGGATTAATTTCCAGAGGTGAAAACACAGTTTATAGTGCGCATTTATAGGTGGTGGAAAGCAAACTTTCAGTTGACTACTATTAAAACAAGTCGGAATACCGAAAGCTCGCGCTTCGGGTATAGAGGTTTTGTTCATCTTATCTAAGAAATTTCAACGCACATTTTTCTATCCGTATACAGCTACAAAACTACGAGACATACGTACATATTAGTCGTAGATGTTACGCTCACCCTACACATACCCATATTTCCGATTTACTTCTTATATTTATCTGAATTAGGCACTACCCGCAAAGTCCATTAGCACGCATATACTATATACCTACATACACACATGTCTCGTTGGAATAATTGATATTCATATACAAATGATTAAAAAACTAAAACAAAATAATTCTTTTCCACCCAATTCATACGAACTTACTTCGTTGTGTATTGACGAATTGATATGTGATGATGACGTCATGCAGGTTGCAGAGTGCACGAAATTCACAAAAAATTGTAAAGTTTTACCCCTTATAACTTTGTTAATAATAGTTTGATTTTCTTCAAACTTGGCCAAATTGTGCATTATGTTCTTCATTATACGCATACTAAATTTTGTACTATTGGGATGAACATAAGGGGAGTGCCGGGTAAATTTCTAAAATGTGGAAATATACTATTATTAACTTTATTTGTGCAGATATCGGAACCGGATATATTTTGAGGCCTAGATTTCGTAGAGATGCACTACTGCGATTTTTTTCAGATTTTTCGGTTGGATAGGTTCTGAGAACGAGACCTGTTACACTTTTTGTGGGTCATATTTTGAGCCCTCACTCCCCTATGTTTCACCCAATATCAAATATTGAACCAGTTTTGAAAAGTACTAATTGAGACCTTTCATTTGATACCTCCACACAAAAAAAAAAAAAAAAGACAGACAGACAGACAGACAGACGGACAGACAGACATCGAATCGATTCTAATGAGGTTTTGTTTCACACAAAACCTTAAAAATTACGAAAAACAGAGTGAGGAGGCAAGTTAAATCTAATGAAGCTTTCAATGGATAGAGTCAAGTCAAATAAATCCTAACAATTGACTAATTTAACAATTCGGTGAAGCTCCTTGTCCAGTATATCATACACAATTTCGTAGCACGATCGTGAAGGACATTTGGAAATTAGTAGAGTAGAAAAGCGATATTATATGTAGGGCATTGATTTGTATACATCTACATGCATATGTATAGCTAAGTGCGATTGAACAGAAAGATAAACTTATGTTATTTGTTTCCTGGATAAAATAAGTTCTGCAGATTCTACACAATCAGGCTAAACTATCTGAAAGGTAAAGAATCTTAAAATTCCGAGTGAAGCAAATGGTACAGGCCAAGCTTCCCGTGATAAGATTTGAAGTTTTATGGAAAGCAAAATTTTGTCGGTTCACTGCTTATCTATCTATCTGTCTATCCGCTGCTCCCTCTGTCCGTTGGGGGTGCTGTTTTCAAAAATGGTCATACGTGTTGATGCGTAATTTGATAAAACAAGCCGGGAAACCGGAAGCTAGACGCTTCAGGTACGAAAGGTTTTGTGTATTTCTTTTATAAAGAGATTTGAGTGTGCATTTGTCCCATTAGCATATAGCACATAAAATATGCATATATTATGTGAAAATAGCCACTTTCAAGTGATATTGACATTCATAGTCTTGAATTTGCAGAGGAGCGACAGCTTTGACCTAGTATAACTTTGTTAGTAATAGTGCGATTTTCACCAAATTTGGCAGGATCATGCTCTATACTGTAGCCTGTGTGATTCTAGCGTGAACTTTAGGGGGATTTCCTGTCAATTACTAAAAATTATAGTAATATACTATTATTAACTTTATTTGAACAGGTATCGGTATGGAGGGTATTTCGGAGCCTAGAGACCATATAGTGGCAGCCCCTTGATTTTTTCAGATTTTTTGGTTGGGTAGTTGCTGAGAATGGGTTCGTTAAAAAAATGACCACTTTCAACCCCCCGCACTCCCCACCTTTTCAACAAAAGTACTAACCGAGACCTTTAATTGAATACCCAACATGACTATATTTGATGAAGACCCCCTACACACCCCCCCCCCCCCTTTTTGCATGTATGGGGACCCCCCCCCCCCCTTAAATTCGTCGTAAAAGGATGTAACTATATGCATGAGCGTTCACAGTTCCCACATTCCTACCAAATTTGGTGTCAATCGCTATAACCGTCTCCGAGAAAAATGCGTGTGACGGACAGACAGACATACAGACGGACAGACAGTATGGTTGGACAGTAAACCGATTTTAATAAGGTTTTGTGTTTACACAAAACCTTAAAAAGGGAGGGTGGTTCTAACATTTTCTTGTTCGAATAAAGGCATGTGGGGTGCCAAATAAAAGGTCTGAATTAACACTTTCCGAGTAAGTTTGAACATGAATTATAAAGGGGGAGTGAGAAGGCACACCCTGAGCATAACATGTCAAGAATATGCACTTTGTGTTCTGTATAAATGAATATATTCTACACTCTTATGAAAAAAAACGCAAAATTTTTCATAACTGAAGTGCCGAGCTTCTTATTTCCAGCTTCTTTTTCGTAAATTCAAATCATGATTTAGTGGATTTAGATTGAAATTCACATAGAGTGTCATTAATCAAAAGTATCGGAATGGCTTCTACCGTGCATTTTAGTGATAACATCGTCCTCTCTTCTGAATATAGAATTTATTCACTTCACAATTGGCGACCTAAAAAACTTATATGTTGGTATTTGATCGATTTCATTCAGATTACAATGGTAGAATTTACTAATCCGTGTACAAG